>NW_026886713.1:0-81045 GCF_032173495.1 Musca vetustissima | reverse complement strand
CGATCTTCCAATTTAATTTATGTTTGGCAACCAAATAAAGTGATGTGTTGTAGATTTCTTTTCTATTTTTCCAGAATGTACGGAAATGTCTTTTTCGGTTTTCCTCGGTTAAAAAATATTTGGGATTCCTTAATTCCGGCGGCAGAATCAGATGCCGTAAAAAGGAATCCTGAGGTATTCTGTAGAAGAAATAATAAAATTTTTCTAGCCACAGATTTTTCTTTACTAATAAATTCCAATTCTTACCTTAAAAAAACTGATTCTTGTATAAAAATGATTTTTGTTGATTCGGTTTGGGAAAAAAATTGATTTCAAAATCCTACGGCAAAAAGAATTTTTGGAATTAAACACCAAAATTCGATTGATTGCTTTTGCAAAAATTACCTTCTTCTTTAATTCACGTAAATGTTTTTAATTTTTTGTTTTATAACAAATTAATTAAAAATCAAACGATTACTTTGATAATTTCGGATTATTTGTTTGTTATATGTAAGAAAAAAAAATCAAACACTTTTTTTGGTATAAGAAACACACGCACAAAAAAACTGTTTCCTTTAGGTGTTGATGGCTTCAAATGGACAAAACAAAAGAATGTGGATCTCTTTGATCAGTAGCATTTGAGCTCGTATGATAGTGCATCATTTATTTCACCACTAGTTTTTTCAAGAAATGAGAAAACTACTATAAAATACCTATAGCCAAATTGAACGTTACTTCTCACAAATACATTGTTATTTTATTTTATCCGATCAAAAGTCTCCAAAAACTAACGGTACCTGCATTCCACGCCAAAAATTTGCAAAGAAAAACTAAAAAATGTAATCTTTCTTCCGATCCTACTGGGATTCGAACTCACAACCTCGGGATTGGTAAGCGGGTGTGATCCCTCTGACCTAACTCAAGACTTGTGGGTGGGTTGGCAAATCGCTGATACGAGTTCCGGCGGAAGGCTGGTTACGCACTTTCAAAATCACTCAGAATTGAGTTTAAAAGTAAGAAGAAGAAGATAACAAATTAAATGAGAGAAAATACTGGGATAATAAAAAAAAGCTTCCCAGCGAACATTTTGGTTTGATTAAAGGTAATTGGTTTTTCGTCAACAAAAATTACTACAAATTTCATCCAAATCGGATCATGTCGAACATGTCGATAAAATCGGAGAAATGATCGAAGTTGACCGGCATGTTAGCCCTAACATCGTCTAGGAGCTTAAAATCGACAATAATAATGGATTTCTTTTCCCCATCGTAATATAACGTAATATGGTTTGTAAATTTTTCCAGAAACCCAAGATTTGTATCAGAACATAAAATGGACTTAAACCACTGTCAAAATAAACAACTTATACCTGTCGACAACACCGAATGAATCCTTGTACTTGCGTTTTTTAATAATATTTAAATCGTTTTCACTCAATAATATTGAAAAATGTCTATCATTCCAATATTGTTGAGTAGCACACTTTTTCTATTACATACAACGGCCGAAATCACTTCCTCCTACTCTACCTACAACCAAACCTACAACCAGCCGTAGTTAATATTGTCTGACTAAGTAAATGGTTGTACGGCCAATTTAATATTTGAATTGTGAGTTGTAGCATGGAAGTGTTCTCTGTGCTTCTTCTCAAGGTCCTGTAATTTTCCAGCTATCAATTTGAATTCAAATTGAAAATGAGTGCATCTTAAAAATGCAGGAAATAAGGGTGAATATTAATTAGCAATCTTTAGTTGATTAAACGGCTTAACCAATTGCAATATATTTAAAAAAAGGAAAAAATCTAATTTTCAAGATCCCCTACCCCTCTAAAAAATCAAGAGTAACTTTGTTATTATTTGAGTAATAAAAAGGCAATTTAATCCACCAGTAGGCCTATTCTGTAACTTTTAACAACTTTCAATATTGTTTAATTTTCTTTTGTTAATATAAAAACAACAAAACAAACAAATGCAATTGTTGTAAAATAAACAATATCGAATGTTGGTAAAAAGTTACAGAATATGCCTACAGGACTAAATTTATGACTTTACTCGGGAAGAATGATGCCAACAATTTTCGGAATATAAAAACGGCTTCGAAAATTGCTTTGAGCTGGAGCATAGTTTGAAGAAAAGCAAATCCATTTTTGATGTTAAATATTTACAATTTCATTATTGAGCCAGAAATATATATATATACATATATATGCTAATTACTTCCTTAAATTATTTAGAGGGTAATTTTATGAATTTGTCCTTGTGGAATGTTAAAGGTTTGTGGTTTCGTTTGTAACAAATGTACTTTTTATTTATTCACTTCCACCCAAATTATAAAAGGGTACACAGCAAAGATTAAATGTAAGCCATATTGTGGTTAGTTAATGTCGTTCCACTCATTGCAGCGCCAATTTTCCGTTGCTGCCATAAATTTAAAGTTTTATTTGTAGACAAAGTGAACTTTTAATTAATTCTATACTAAACAAGGATTTATTTAAATACACATAAACAAAATCTGGTAACTTTTTTTAAATTGTTAAAGGAGTGCTTAAAGTAGCCGATAACTAGCTCTAAAAGGAAGTTCGTGTTCTGGCACGGACTTAGATGCCTTGCTTGAATTGAAAATGCAAGATCGCCATTTGATATTTCTGTAAACATATATTCCATATCGTTTTTGTTGGATCGCACACAATTTGACAGTCCATCAAGTAAAAATGCTATTAAGTTCGGGCGGGCCGAACTTTTTATACTATGTCTAGGGCTTTATTTGGGGACTATATTATACATTATATGAAAGTATGTTTAGTTCATGCTCTTACAAAAAAATGTTACAAATTATAGACATCAGGTCGGTAAACCAGGTTTTAACTTCAACATATCGTAAATTAAACGGGACATTTGTTTGGCAGGCTATTTTAAAACATAAAGCTTCTTTGAAAAAAAGTCGGGAAAGAAGATTTTTATTCACAAACAATTAACAACATTTCGATGTTAATAGTCGTTTAGAAACTTAATAATACCGCAAATGAGGTGGGACCTTTGTATGACGTCTGAAAATACGTTTTTTCGAACTCCATGCGAAATTGTAGCAACTTTAATGTAAAATTCGCCAATAACCCTTTAAAATGCCACGACCTTTGTATGAAAGCTATCCCATCAAAGAAACCAAATTTAAGAATCTTTTAAGTCGGACTTTGGGTATATTGTGCATAAGTATCCTAACAATTGCATGTCTATGTTCCCTCTTTCTCCAACCTATCCTAACTTTAATTTCATTCGAGCAGATTTAGAGCCGTCTGCGTATCATGGAAATTTATGGAACACGATTTATAGCAAAATTGATACACGCTATTAGGTACGCCGCGTTGTTAAAAATATAATCTATATGTGGGAGCAACATCTAAACCTGTACCGATTTTAACGAAAATTAACACACATCCTTCTAGACTTAATTCAGTACGCTATGCCAAATTTTGTGCAAATCGAAGGATATATATATAACGACCTTGGTACACCATTTACATAAAATTGGACGAAAATATATATGGAGATATGTCGAAATCTAAACCGATTTTCCCAAAAGTCACCACCCATCATTCTAGACTCAATTCAGTACGCTATGACAAATTTCGTGTAAATTGAAGGTATTAATGGAACTTTGGTGCACTATTTACCTAAAATCGGAAGAAAATATATATGAGAGCTTTATCTAAATCTCAACCGATTTTCACGAAATTTAACACACATCGTCCTAGACTCAATTTAGTACGCTTTTGTGCAAATCGAAGCATATAAAGGGACTTGGTGCACTATTTACCTAAAATCGGAAGAAAATATACATGGGAGCTATATCTAAATCTGAACCGATTTTCACAAAATGTAACACACATCGTTTTAGACTTAATTCAGTACGCTATGCCAAATTTCGTGCAAATCGAAGTAAATATAGAGACTTTGGTACACATGCATAAATCGACTCAGAAAGTGATTCTGTGCATATTCTCAAAAGGAACCATGTGTCTATCTCGTTTCCTTTTGCATGTTACAAACATATGCACAAAGACATAATACCCTATTCTACAGCGTGGTGAAGGGTATAAGAGAGAAAAAAACAGGAAGATTTTCTACTCAATAAAAATCCAAAATATAAAATTCGAACTAATTTGGTGGAAATGCGATCCCAAACTCTTTAAAATATCCAAATTTTCGATGTTGCTTTATATAAGGGCTATCATATAAAAGGGGACCAATTTTGATAATTTTTAGTACGAACATTTTACTATCCAATGAGACCTAACAGACAATTAGATTGAAACCATGTCCAATAGCGTCAAAATACCAAATATTGTGGTACCGTTTTATGGTCACAAACCTAAAAAATTGGACCGATACATTTCATTTTCAATACCAACCATTATAGGAGTAGTAACAAATTTCAAAGCTCCATCTTAAAATTGCCTGCTTTATTATGATTTCAACAGACGGACGTGTAGGACTAAATCGATACTTTATTTGGTATCTGGTGAATATTTGGAGGTGCTGCACACGGAATGATAAATTTTTTATAAACTCCACCGTGTGGTGGAGAATATAAAAAGGCTCAAAAAATATGTGACCGAAATGAAATATGTGACCGAAAAGAAAAGACCATGTAGGTTTTTAGAGAGGAGCCAATTCCAAGAAACGAGGTTCGGGTCCAAGAACTCAATGGTCGTCTGTTTTCTCGTCACTGTCCCACTTGAACATCATAGGACGGACAATGGTTATTGGTGCACCACTAACAAGAAAATACACATTTTTTGGTACCATGACAATGCAAGATCTCATATATCCGCTGAAGAATGCTTTGATTTCTGAGAAGATACCATCATTATATGGGAGTTGTACCAACGTAAAAGGCAATTTTGAAGAGCGTTTTTCTTTCCATTCACCAAAAAATCTGTGTTGCGCTAGGTTGTATCTTGGTACTTATAATTATACCCTACACAACTATGTTGTCAGGGTATTATAGCTTTGTGCAGCCCCAAGAGTTTGTAACGCCGCGAAATATTGGTCCTAGACCAATAACCTTTAAGTATACCGATCGTCATATCTCGACTAGCTGAGTCGATCTAGACATGTGTGTCCGTCCGCCTGTCCATTATATTTTGTAAACACGATACAGGCCACAGTTATGGACCAATCTTCACGAAATTTTGCATGTAGGACCGGTTCTGGCCAATGAAGACCCCTATTGTTTTTGGTAAAGATCGGTTAATATTTAAGGGATGAAATGGACCAAATACTCGATCCACAGGTCGCAATTATGGCTCAAACATCGCCAATTTTTACATGAAGAAGGGGATCGGGTCAAAGAATAAGCATAGCTGTTTTGATAAAGATCGGTCAATATTTAGCGGTTCAAATGGACCCTGGCTTTTGTGTGAAAAATAACAAAATGTTTATTCTGGGGCGTATATATTTTCCCATGAAGGACATAGACCCGAGAAGTTGATAGTATATCCAAGAGGAGTGGTTGACCTTTAAATTGATACCAATTACATGTCGTATGTACTCGGATGTGGGACTTACACGTAAATATTTACAGATGCTTACGTATTCATATATTATTTAGTAACCCATTACCACATTGGAGGGCGAAAATAAAGCGCGGATCGCTTTGAAATTTTCTATGGGGATCCGAGTATGGTCAAGGATATCGCCTATAATTTTATAATAATTTTCGTTAATGATCAGATAATAACATTGGGATGAAGTGGGCTGAAAACTTATTTGTTGGTGTTTTTTCGAGTCGATCTATAGGTCACAACCCACGGTGAAAGAAATCTGGACAAGTAATTAGAAGGGGTGTACTGAATATTAGTAATAATAATAGTTGTTGACCTCTAGTCGGTTAAGAGGGTACAAATATCGCGAAGTATTGCCCAAAATGCAGGACCACAGAAAGTTAGACTTTCGTGGAAGTTGTGTAGGGTATCATATGGTCGGCCCCGTCCGACTATACTGCTCCGCTCACTGGTTTTAACTTACTATGGTGGAGATTCCACAAAAATGCCTCATATACAAATCCACCATTTGACTATAGCAAACAAAACGCAATTAGCAATATGTTTCAAACTTCATTTACCCCTTTTTTCATTTTTAATTTTTCTTGTTCACTTTTTGCTTCTTTTGATAAGAAAATAACTTCAGATTTCCTTTAGTCTACTCCCGTCTCATCCCCCCCTTTGCGGTCATTGTTACGCCAAACAATGATGTCAGGTTTGACCACAATTCCATTGTTTTACAAGCAGATATTTTATGAATGGAAATATCCAGCAATGTTATAATATCTTTGCATTAATGTGGCGAACATTAAACATCCTCCAGCATAACGGGAGAGTCTTTAAGAAAGTACACAAAAGTACATTAATCCACAGACACAAAAAGGAAAACAACTATTCCCGTACCCATTCGCCACTGCCTTTTGTTTTGTTTTACTGGCGACACAATATTACAACCTGGTGCTTCATCTTCTCCTAGGCAAGAAACAAAGCGAGACACTCGACATACTCCGCTATTAACGGGAATGGAGACTGTATCCATCGTCGTCGTTCTCCTCCCTCCCCCAATCTTATTGTTGTTAATATTTTTTCTGATATACACTTGGGCGCTGGCTGCAGTTATTTGTTAATGTATTCGCAACTTAAAAGTTTTGCGCAGCACTTTACCTATCCTCATCGTCGTCCAAGCCCCCCACTTCGTCGCTTGTGAAGAGTATCTCCTCAGGTTGGCTTTTCATAAAAAAAGAAAGTTTTTGTAGTACACTTAGCGCAATGTATTTTTAAGGGATTTTCCATTCGGGATGGGGTGGTGGTGGTGGTGTGTGACTGTGTGTATCTCTCTCTCGTTCTTTTTGCTATTATTTATTATTTCTGCCTTATGAATAATTTTGGCCACAGAAAATTAAAAAAGCAAAGTTTTGAGTAAGTTTTTAGTGTCGGCCTTTAAAATACCATCTGAGGCTGGTATGAAAAATTATTGAGTTAGAGATTTAACGCATCGCTAAATGTTGAGTATAGGAATATTGTGGTCACTTGAAACTTGTTAATTTTGAGAGATTATAACTTTATATTTTCATTTCATATTGTCAAAAGGTGGAGTGTAAATTAAATTTGCCATTCCGTTTGCGTAACATCTTGAAATATTCAACGGAGACCCCATAAAATGTATATATTCTTGATTATAATAAAATTAATATCTCGAATTTTCGTATTAAGCTACCAATATTGTTGTCGAAGTTTTGAAAATTGAACATAGTTATACCTAAAAACATTGGTTGTTGTATTTTGCCGACTTTTTACAAAAATGTTTGTCAAAAAAAAAAAAAAATCTTCAAAATTCGTAGATTTTCATTTATAATATTGTTTTTTTTTGTTTTTAATTTTTTGGTTGTACATTACAATAAATTTTTTTCAAATTTATTTGCATCAACAGGTGGGCCGATGCGGCCATTGTCTAATCGACTTTTTGTATTTAAAAGTCTATAAATCGAAGTCGACTTTTGATCATTGAGGAAATAGCAAATACGACTTTCGATTTTCTTCATAAGTACTTGGTTTATTATCACAAAGTCTAAATTGTCCAAGAAATACACATTCCAGAACTTCATTTTATCTGTTGACAATAACTCACATAAAAATTCAAATTTCGTTAGTCGTTTTTGCATTAGTCGGTAAAAGTCGAAAATCGAACACGTTTGAAAAAATCGAGAGATCGAAAAAGCCGACGTTTTAGCCAAGGCAAAAATCGAAAAATCTAAATATCGACTTTTTGGTCAGAGGTAAAAATCAAAAAGTCTACAATTTGTCAATATATATATATATAAGCTATGTCAAAATCTAATCCGAAAACTTGCCACACGTTATGTTATAGTAACTTCAGTACGTAGAGCAAAATTTTGTGCCGATTGGACCCACCATGGTAAAGCATTTAAAACCAACTTCTACGTTATTCTAACTCCAGTACATTGTGGGAAGTTTGTGTCAATTTTGTGTACCATTTACATAAAATCGGATATGTGGGCTATATCCAAAAATATATAGGGGGCTATATATAAATCTGGACCGGTTTTCAGGAAACTTAACACACATCATTCAAGAGCTAATTCATTACGCTTTGCCAAATATATATAGGGACTTTGGTATACCATTTACATAAAATCGGACGAAAATATATTTGGGAGCTATATCTAAATCTGGACGGATTTTCAGTAAACTTAGCACACATCATTCTAGAGCTAATTCATTACGCTGCATAAAATCGGACGAAAATATATATCTAAATCTGATCCGATTTTCAGGAAACTTGACACACATCATTCTAGACATAAATCAGTACGCTGTACCAAATTTCGTGCAAATCGAAAGATATATAGGGACTTTGGTACACCATTTACATAAAATCGATGGACCGATTTTCAGGAAACTTAACACTCATCATTCTAGAGCTAATTCTTTACGCTATGCCAAATTTCGTGCAAATCGAAAGATATATAGGGACTTTGGTATACCATTTACATAACATCGGACGAAAATATATATGGGAGCTATATACATCTGGACCGATTTTCAGGAAACTTACCACACATCATTCTAGACTTAAATCAGTTTGCTGTGCCAAATTTCGTGCAAATCGAAAGATATATAGGGACTGTGGTACACCATATACATTAAATCGGACGAAAATATATATGTAAGCTATATCTAAATCTGAACCGATTTTTCCCAATTTCAATAGGGTTCGTCCTTGGGCCAAAAAAATGAGCTGTGCTAAATTTTATCCAATTCGGATCATAAATGCGACTTGTACTTTGTTCACAATTTAACATGGACAGACACGTCTTAAAAAGTGATTCTATGCATATTTTCAAAAGGAACCATATGTCTATCTCGTTTCCTTTTGCATTTTAGAAACATATACACAAAGACATAATACCCTGTACCACAGAGTGGTGAAGGGGTCGATGTCCTTCAGGTCGGGTCTATGTCCTTCAGGTGTATATATACTATCTAGAATACAAATTTTGTAATTTTTCACTCAAAAGTCTGGGTCTATTTGAACCGCTAAATATTTACAGATATTAATGTTATTGCTCCATTTAATCCCCTAAATATTAAATAGGGGTCTTACCAAATAGGGGTCTTCATTGGCCAGATTCGATCCCACATTAAAAATTTCGGAAGATTGATCCATAACTGTGGCCTGTAACGTGTTTACAAAATATAATGGACAGACGGACACATATGTCTAGATCGACTCAGCTAGTCGATATATGACAATCGGTGCACTTAAAAGTGGGCCTATGACCAATATGTCGGGACCACACAAAGCTATAATACCCTTATACTTATTTAAGTCCTTCCAATAAAATTGCGGAGTAATATTGAATGGTCAAGTGACTAGCGAACTTTCCACTTGAACAAACAATTGCAACAACTACAAAATATTAACTGCAAATTTAACAATATTACAAACGGGTTCGATTCAAACATAATTTTGTTGTTGTTTTTTTATAAATATCAATTTAATCTCAATTTATTAGATTACAAAGCCAAAGTATATCGACTCAATTCAAACATTTTTTCTTCGGAAATGAAAACAAAAAAACAAAACCCAGGCAATCGCATCAATTGAAATTCAATAACACTGGGGAGAGCACCCCAGAAGAAAAAGAACATTTTGTAAGAATATTTCAAGATGGTAATCCCCAACCAATCAACTGCTTAAAGCAAAACCAGAAATACGATAACATTTATAATAATGAAATGAAAACGAGCGATAAATAAATAACATTCCATGCCTTACCCAAGGGTAGATGGAGATGAAACATCGCAAATAACAACAAAAACAACAAGGACAAAATAAAGGAAAGAAATAACCATGAATATCATTTCATATAGCTTCCAGTCGAAATGTTTCATATATATATTTTTATTCAAGAAATATTGTATTGAATATCTTTAGCTACAGGTATTTTGAAGATTCATTTATTAAGGCTTATTTTACAGTCACTTTGAATGTTTTTCCTCTCAACTTTAGTAGGATGTTTTCCAAATGGTCGAGTGTATATTGTAGTAGTCATTCCGTTCAAAAATCAATCATCCCCCCACCAAAAAAGGAATAGTAGGGATTATCAATATGTGGGCGTTACCAGGAAACCCTGGACTAAAATTAATTATTTTTGGTAGGAAGATTTTCTATTCAATTGGTTGAAAAACGTGTTCATACTAACAAAAATATTTACATTTGGGATGCAAGGTAAAAAATTGACCAATAACGATTGAAAAACATGATCAATGCTTTAAAATACCGAATATTGGGTGGTACTATTATAGGGGGCTAGCCCGCAATATAGATCAATATTGATAAGTTGTGGTAGAGAGATTTTCTACTCAATGAGAATCCCTATCAATAAATTAGAATTAATTCTGTTGAAAAACGTACCCAAAAGCATCAAAATCTACATTCGCTATTCGTGTACCAATATATGGGGACTACCCTAAAAAGTGGATCACTATTATTAATTTGTGGTAGAAACAAATTTCAAAATATATATTCTTGATAAGAAAAAAATCTAAGTCGAATTAGCCATATCCGTCCCTATAAGACGGACATATAAGATAGAGCTTTGATATAAGATAGAGCTTTGATTTTGCAAATTCATTGCTCCTACTCCTAGAATCGTTGTTATTGAAAATTGGATATATCGGTCTACTTTTTAAGGTAGGACCCATATATAACGGTACACTGCAATATTCGGTATTTTTATGCTTTTGGACATGATTTTCAACCTAATTGTTCTAATCTTCGTACTAAAAATTATCAATATTGTTTCACTTTTTAGGGTTGTCCTTATATAATGATACATCCCAAATTTGGTATTTTAGGGATTTTGGAAACGCATTGCACTAAATTGACTATAATTTTGAGTACAAAAATAAAACAAGTTTTAATATTTGTTTAATTTTTCGTTTAGCCCCCATATGATGGTACTCCTCATTATTCGGTATTTTGGGAGTTTTGAGCATTTTTTGCAACCGAATTGGCTCTAATTTTATTTTTCAGGATGTCATGGGGTTCTAAATCTTCCTACCAAAATTGTCAATATCAGTTTACGTTTTGGTATAGTTCCCGTATAACGGTACTGACACATTTTTGGCCCTTTGAAAGCTTTAACTGCATTTTCTCAACGCTGTGGCTGTAATTTAGCTTTCCGGACTGTTAGAGGATAAAATACAATGGATCTCATGCATAAAACGTGAGCTTGAGCTCGGACTCGATTTTTTGAGTAAAAGGTGCTTGTCGTATGCATAATAAAATTTGATGTATTTGCTTTTACTCACTGCTCACGTTTGATCTTTTCTTGCTCAGTTTAAACTTAGAAATTGAATTTGGATGAGATTGTTCTCATTTTCATATGCATAAAAACAAGCTTTTGCTTACTTTTGTGAGCTATTGCTTAACTTTTGTTGAGCATGCCTCTTAGTTGACTCGCGTACATTAAAAAGGAATCATGGCTGAATATTTTGTACCACAAATAAATAAAAAAAATTATCAACTGCGTAAGACAAATTTAGCAAGTGAGGATAACAAATTATACAGATTTGTAATTTTAATTATTTTTTTTATATTATTAATAATAAAATGATAAATACATATATTTGTTGTTTAGCGAATTATTATTTTTGAGAGTCAGAAGAAAGGCGTGGTGGTACCCTCAGCAACATTGATAAAATTCAACTCTATATAAGATTGTGTGCAGATCCTAGATTCCAAAATGATATAGCCACAGATATTGGAGTACATCAATCAACTGTGTCGCGAACAATTGCGGATGTTGCAAAACTTATATCTGCCCAAGCAAGCGAGTGGATAAAATTCCCGAAAGATGCAGATCAAATAAAAGATGCAGATCAACATGAAATGGCAAGCAAATTATTGCTTTCCATTTGCAATTGGAGTTAATGATTTTTTCTTATTTTTAATGCTTGGTAACTGACTTTTTTCAAGTAAATACTTATTTTCTGTAATTATACCCTTTACCACACTGTGGTACAGGGTATTATGTCTTTGTGCATATGTATGTAACAGGCAAAAGGAAACGAGATAGACCCATGGTTCCTTTTGAGAACATGCATAGAATCACTTTCTGAATCGATTTACCCATGTCCGTCTGACTGTCCGTCCGTCTGTCTGTCCATGTTAAATTGTAAACAAAGTGCAGATCGCATTTATTATCCGAATTGGATGAAATTTGGCACAGCTCATTTATTTGGGCCAGGGACGAACCCTATTGAAATTGGGAAAAAAATCAGTTCAGATTTAGATATATTTTCGTCCCATATATATTTTCGTCCGACTTTTAGCAAATGGGATACTAAAGAGTCAATTTTAGGCCGATTGGCATACAAAATTTGCAAAACGTATTGACGTTAAGATAGCCTAACGTGTGCAATGTTTTATTGAAATCGGTTCAGATTTAGATATAGCTCCCACAAATATTTTCGTCCGATTTTTAGCAAATGGGGCACCAAAGAGTCACATTTAATCCGATTGGAATGAATTTTTGGACAACGAACTGAAGTTATGGTAGACTAAAGTGTTCCAAGTTATATTGAAATTGGTTCAGATTTAGATATGGGTCCCATATATATGTTCGTCCGATTTTTAGCAAATTGTACACCAAATAATTAAATGGCGCATTAAATAATGAACTGATGATTGTGGACGAACTGGAGATTATATCTTCAACAGCGCTCGGTTCACATATAGACACAGATCATATATGCAAAGTAGTCCACTTTCATGTCAATGGTTCTTCAAAAAATACGAGGTCTGAATATAGCCAAAGTGTTAAAGGGTATCATATAGTCGGCCCCGTCCGACTTTACTACTTTCCTTACTGGTTTTTGTATTAAAAATGCAGATAGATCAGCCAGTTTCTATTTTATTATTAGTATTTACTATAACATCTAATTCACTTCCACTTGACGACATGTAAGCACTTCAATAACAATTAGAAGTTTGATCTCAATTTGCTCAAGTAATTGCAATTAGTTTGAACTCATTTTTATGCATACGAAATTGAGCAAAAGCTGTTGCTGTTTGATCTAACTCAACTTACGAGCAATTGCTTACCTGACACAACTCATCGCTTTTACTCGTTTTTATGTATGAGACCCAATGTTTCGGAAAATATATCTATAGATATTAATAAAAGAGTAAAGTGATTGACTGACTATCAATCATCAAAGCCCAGACGAAACGGCTAAAGCTAGAATCTTAAAATTTTGGGTGAGGGTCACTCTTGGTCCAAAGGTGACAGGCTGGGTTTTTGGAAATTCGTTATAGAACGGTACTAAATGTAATACCATTTGTATTTGGCGAACCGATGGAGATAGAACTCTGAAATTTGCATTGGCGGTCGTTAATGGAGTGTAGGATAGATGTACCAAAGGGTTTTCGGAAATTCGAACTATAACTATCCGAAAAGTACGAAAATGTACTAAATTTGCAGCATGTGGACGGATAGCGATAAAAACATGAAATTTGGAGTGTGAATTAAGGTTGAGAAGTAGGGTCCATTTAAGGATATGGTTTTGAAAGCGTGTGCTCATGTGCACGAAAAGTACTATATGGTACTATATTTGATGCAAATTTGGAGGTACAAATCAAACTGGAGTCCTGAAATTTGAAATTAACATTACCGTCGGAGTGTAGGAATGGGAAAGTACTAAATCGTACTATAATTGGTACAATTTGGATTTGGAGAACCGATAGAGCGGAAACAATGAAATTTTGAGTCAGGATCACTATAGGGGTGAAGGATTGGGGTCAGGATTCAGTTTAAACAATTTATATGCATGGGTACTAAATGGTACTAAATTTGGTACAATTTGAATTTTAGGCGAATCAATAGAGCTAGAGTCATAAAATAAGATCGAGATATTAAGGAAGTTTTAAACATTTTTACTAACGTGTAATAAATTTGGTAGAATTTGAATTGTGGGTGAACCAATAAGTTGGAATACTGAATTGGAATATCTAAATTTCAGGATTCCAACTCTATCGGTTCACCCACTGTAGAGGTGTACACAGTGACACTAAATCAAAATTTGAGGATTGTGTTTGTAGGGAGTTTTGGAAATTAATACTACTGTGTAATAAATCTGGTACAATTTGAATTGAGGGTGAACCGATAGAGTTGGAATTCTGACATTTTGATTTAGTGTCACTGTGGAGGTGTAGGATTGTGGTATGTAGGAAGTTTTGGAAATTGGTACTACTGTGTACTAAATTTGGTACAATTTGAATTGTGGGTGAACCGATAGAGTTGGAATCCTGAAATTTAGATTTAGGATCACTGTGGGGGTGTAGGATAGGGGTATGTAGGAAGTTTTGGAAATCCTAAAACTTGGATTTAGAATCAATGTGGAGGTGTAGGATTGTGGTATGTAGGAAGTTTTGGAAATTGGTACAACTGTGTACTAAATTTGGTACAATTTGAATAGTTGGTGAATCGATAGAGTTGGAATCCTGAAATTTGTATTTGGAATCATTGTGGGAATTCAGGATAGGGGTATGCAGGAAGTTTCGTGGGATGGTTGAGGTGGTTACTTATGTGAATAATGTGTGCTAAACTAGAATTTGGATTTGAGTGAACATTTAGAGCTCGAATCATCAACTTTGTTACGAAGTAGTGCTCAAATTAAATTTACTCTCGATATTAATGTGTGGATTGCTTAGTTTTTCTGACATATTCAGTTTTCTGTGAAAATAAAATAATACGTTAATACATATTTAAATATTTCCCACATTCGCTAACGAAGTAGCGGGCATATGCTAGTTGCAATATATGACTAAGGTTTTATAAAGGCTCAAATAAAAGTCTTGTCCCATTTTCGGAGTTTTTAGATTTTAGCAGCATTTTCTCACCCACTTTTCGTAATTGGTTTCTGTGTTTACATATTCATATAAAGGTCCTGGTATTTTTAACGGCTTTCCCTGAATTTTCCATTGAAGCTGAAATAATTTGGCAATCAGATTTCTTGTAGAGCGAAATTGTTAGACAATTTTCGATATTAGTCGAAATGTCGTTTAATACCGCATTATCGTTATTAAACGACATTTCCCATCGAAATGGTTATAATTCGTAATTCTTTTCAGAAATTATTAACTGTAGGTTAATTTTTTATGATACTCTCCATACAAATGTCCTGTTAATTATACGCCCGGACGAACTTTTAACAAGACTATACATAACACATCTTGCCTTTGCCCATATTTGGTTTTGGTTTGAAGTATTGATATACGATATGTTCCTCTAATATCCTTAAATGTTTCTCTTGTCGTATTAACATAAACCATTACAGTTATATTACTTAAAGTGTTTAAGTTTATTGTTTTGACAAACACTTTAGACCTGGCCTAAAAAACTTAGGCCATAAAATAGTATTTACTACCTCCTTTGTACAGCAACATAATCTTTTAATGTTGTGTTGTGTGTGGTGTTGGTTCTTCACTTCTTGTCATTATGGGTTCCAAAATTGGGTTTCCTCTCTCTTTGTGTGTGTGTGTGGGTATGCTTGGCTCGGCTGGTTAAGGCCAAATTGCTGGTAACGTATGACCAACGCAAAGAATGAAAGGGACACACTATTTAGATACATTTTACACATTACGCTCAGTGCACACAATTTAACTCGATTTGCCTGTGAGCAAAGCGAAAATTGCCTTAAAAGGTTAGCAGTTTGTTTGTGTAGTTGTTGTTGCTTTTTGTTCATTCTATTGGTCTGTTGAAACTTTTTCCAAGTCATTACCACAGCCTGTATGCTTGGATGGATGGTTGGCTTTAGTGGATATATTTTTTGGTTTTTCTTTTTTTTTCTACTACTTACCGTAATTTGTGGCTTCTTCATCTTTTGTTTTGGCAAATTATTTTACCCAAAAGAGTTGTAAAGTGTATCTTTAAGAAGCTTATTTTTGATCGGAATAAGTTAACAGTGCTACTTCTTTTGTTACCTACGACACATGAGAACACAATAACAACAATAATCACTTTGGTGAGCAGACGATTTGCAGACATAATTAGGGATTTTAGTATTTAAATTAAAGATACAGTGAACTCTCGATAATGTCAACATTGAAAAAAGTGAATTCCCGGTTACAATTTTGATCTGACACGCTTTTTTACCGTTAAATACCTGATTTTTTCAATACTTGAATGTTCACAGTATCGAATGTTCACTGTACAGAAGGAAAAAATTTTCCCATTTTGGTACAAAATGTTAGTTAAATTCAGATTTTAGTGGACAAGAACTTTTAGAAAACAATGACGAAGTAGAACACGAAAATATTCCCAGAAAGATAATTTCAGTTCATATATTACCTTTGTACCCGTCCACATATATACCATATATAACATTCGCTCGTTCAACACATGTGTTTTTCTTTTGTCGTTTTGCTAATAAAATAATATTAAAATTAATTTTAAACCAGTAAGGAAAGTAGTAAAGTCGGACGGGGCCGACTATATGGGTATCATACCACCACTTTGGGTATATTAAATAGGACTATTAACATGAAATTGGATGAAATAAAATATGCGATATTTATCTAAATGTGAATCTTCCTAGATCTGGACCGATTTTCTCGGAACTTGGCAGACATCACTTTAGGCAGAATTCAGTAGGTTATGGCAAATTTCGTACAAAACGAAGAATATATAGCAATGTTCACCAAACAGGCGCCCGCGGGTGCTTTGAGAGAGTACCAATACAATCACAGCTCTGTGTTCGAACTCAACATTATTCTCGACATCGAACATGTCGTATGCTTTGCAATGCTTTAACATATACGATCAGTACCCAGAGAACGAAAATTACTCTCCCAACGGATCTATGCTTGTGTCCAACACAATCATAGCAGTTTGCATATGTATTGTTGGCTAACCCTGACTTTGGTGCACCATTTGCATGAAATTGGACGAAAATTTGTATGGGAGCTATATCTAATTTTGGACCGATTTACACGAAAGTTGGCTGACATCATTCTAGGCTCAATTCAGTACGTTATGCCAAATTTCGTGCAAATCGAAAGATATATAGGGACTTTGGTGCAACATTTAAATGAAAACGGAGGAAACTATATATGGGAGCTACATCTAAATCTGGACCGATTTTCACGAAACTTGGCAAACATAGTTCTAGGCTCAATTCAGTACGTTATGCCAAATTTTGTGCAAAACGAAAGATATATAGGGACTTTGGTGCACCATTAACATGTAATCGGACAAAACTATATATGGGAGCTATATCTAAATCTGGACCGATTTACATGAAACTTAGCAGACATCATTCTAGGATTAATTCAGTACGTTATGCCAAATTTCGTGCAAATCGAAAGATATTAAGGTACTTTGGTGCACTATTTACATGAAATCCGACGAAAATTTATATTAGAGCTATATCTAGTTCTGGACCGATTTTCACGAAACGTGGCATCCATCACTCTAGGCTCAATTCAGTACGTTATGTCAAATTTCGTGCAAATCGAAAAATATATAGGGACTTTGGTGCACCATTTGCATGAAATCGGACGAAACTATCATCACATGTCACAACCTGTTGCACATCAATTGTTATTCAACAGGAAGTGTGTTTTATTTGTTTTCACACACAACTGCATAAATACCGGAACTATGGCCTGTTACAAACATATGCACAAAGCCATAATACCCTGTACCACAGTGTGGTGAAGGGTATATAAACTTTAAAATTTCCACAAGCAATGCTACTCAGTCAACGATTTGATATAGCCCCCCCAAATGTTCAGTAGTTTAGGGTTTCTTTGCATATTTTTCAACTGTATTATATGTTTATCAGCCAGTAAGGGTATGCTATAAATTCATTTTGAATGTAAAACTGTTATAACTACCAACAAAAGGTATGTGTGTGTGTGTAAAAATGAATTCATGTGGGTCGACCGGTATTGTGTGGAATTTGCAGAAGGGCATGCGCACGACTAAACAGTCTACATATCTGTACAGCATCCGTTGTGTTTATGCAAAGAGGACTTAAACGAACAGGACATGCATAAACAAAAATTAGTTGCAATTTGGGGCTGCTCAATAACGGTTGTTTTTAGCGGATATTCTAATAGCCAGTAGACTTGCCAACGAAGAGCAGTTGTGAAGAGAAAGAGAGAGATAGAAAAGAATCTAATTAAAAAAAATAAGAGCAAGTGAGAATAACAACGAAGAGAGCAAGTGTCTCATTGAAATGTAATAGTGAAAATAAAGTGCAATCAACAAACACACCCACACACAAACACTGTGAGTGATTGAAAAGTTTTACTACAATTGCACTTGTCGAAAAAAAAACATAATACCGAGAGAGAAAGCGCGAACAGAGAGAGAGGAAATTTAAAAAGTGAGAAAATAGTCACTGTGAACAGTGAGTGAGCAATGAATGGAATAACATGTACACAGTTGTGTTTGTATTCTGAGTGCAGTCAAATGAAATGAAGGCAAACTACAACAACAACAATAACAAAGCACATCATAATTAAAATACGAAACAACGACAAGAAAAATAAAAACAAATCACAACCTCTATGTATCCAGCCAGCAACGGTATATAAAGAGTCATCTACCACACACGCATACAACCGCCCACCCACATACACACATACGGACTGTGTGCACAGATGCACGGCCACAACCGAAAGTTAAGTACATAGCTTTTTTGGACCTCCAGTATGTATGTAAGGCACAGTCATAACTCCCACTCCCAAAATACACCGTTGCGAAAAATATATTGTTGTGTTGTTGTGCTATTTGCATTTTCTGTCATTTATGTTTGTGCGAGTATTTTCCAGAGATAGGATAACACAAAAACAACGACGACAACAACTACGGATAAGGATGTTGTGTTAATGTCGACTCGACGGCGTTCATGTCAGAAAGCAGCAACATTTTTGCGCTCTTTCGTCTGGATAACGTTGAAGTGAACGGTTGGTTGTTTGTTGTCATCAAAAATATTGTGAGGAAAGTGTGAAATAAGAAATAAATACAAAGGAAATAATTAAGAAAAAGAAAACAAACCACAGAAGCAAATTGATTTTTAAGTGAGAAAATATTAAAAAAATGATAAAGAAAAATCAATAAAAAAAATTAAAATAAATAACATATAAAATTATTTTACTAAAAATAAAAAAGTGGATATTGGTGTGAATAATTGTTACAACGATAAAATATAATCTCCATATAATTATCAACGGATAAATACTCTTTCGATAAAAAGGTTGGTAATATCCATATGCATGCATGCCTGTATGTATTTATATACTAAATGTGTTGTGTAGTGTATACCGGGATTGAAGAAATGTGCTTGTCAGCATTTGGCCAAGTTTTATTTTGTATGAATTGAAAACATTTCACCTATTCCTCTCACTGTTCTATCTATGGCGCAATACATGAGGTTGTGTATGGTCATGACCATGTGTATACAGTTTGCCGGCATTTTTTTCTTTTTATATGGTTTCGATGTTGCCAATATATTTCTGTTCTTTTTACGTGATATGTGAAAAAACATTTTTCCAATTATTTTTTTTTCTGATAAACGTTTAATTTGTAGACTTACAAAAGGAAAAACATGTTAAAAAAACATAAACTAAATATACAAAATTTCGATTGGCCTTATTATATCTGGATTATCACAAAACTTTGATTTTAATGTGGATTAAATATGCTCCAATGTTCCAATTTAATTTGACACTGTCACATTATGTGCTAAAGCCAACATTTTATATTGGAAAAATACCCAAACGAACAATATCAGGATATTATAAAAAAAAATGTTATACCGAAAGTCGGAGCCGATGATCGAAGAGAAATAACAATATTAATGCACAAATTTGAGTCTAAATATTCGATGTGTGATTTTGCCGTGCTAGTTAGACAACGGATTGACTGAAGTGTTGAGAATATCATCGTTGTTTAAAAGTCCGTTGAAATCCCTCTATCATCGAAGTGGAATAGACAATTTGAAAAAACGTATTCTATCAAGTCTTTATGGGAGAATATGGAAGAGGGAAATTTTGCCAATTCGACAATGTTGCTTCGAGAATAAATGTTTTCATAAACAAGTAAAAAAGTGTCAGTCTGTGTAGCCCACAGATATATACCATCAGTCTATGGTTTAGGAGGTAATCGGAATTGGACACATATTCAATACCAAACTTCTTATGTGTAATAACAATGTAGGTGCAACATTTCAAATCCCTATCTTCGGGTTCTATCGTGATTTAAACAAACCGACGGATATTCAGAAATCGACATAGAATTCTACTACGGGTTTCTGACGAATATTTCGAGGTGTTGCAAATGGAATGACAAATATAATATACACTCTGCCTTGTGTCGGAGGGTATAACTGTAACCTTTTTGGGAGATGTACCAGAGTGAAAGGGCCGAAACAGTTCATCGTTGGACTTGACAATAATTAGTTAGATTTATATAATATTTACAAATTTTGACCAATTTTGGCGGAGGTACCGGAAGCTGTGAACATATATTCCATATTTATTCCCTACACAACTATGTTGTCAGGGTATTATAGCTTTGTGCAGCCCCAAAAGTTTGTCCATTATAATTTGTAAACACGATACAGGCCACAGTTATGAACCAAGCTTCACGAAATTTTGCATGTAGGATGGGTTCTGGCCGCTATTGTTGTTGTGAAAGATCGGTTAATATTTAGGGGATGAAACGGACCAAATACTAATTTTTTGTTGTTTTTTTTTTTTTTGGTCGGTCCAGAGGACGGTCCAGAGGGATCGGGCCAAAGAATAAGCATGCCTGTTTTGATAAAGATCGGTCAATATTTAGCGGGTGAAATGAACCCTGACTTTTGTGTGAAAAATGACAAAATTTGTATTCTACAGCGTATATTTATATTTGCCCCTGAAGGACCAAGGTTCGAAGGTTTATAGTGTGTTCAAGAGGAGTGGTTGACATTTAAATTAATACCAATTAAAGTGTTGTATGTGTTCTGATGTAGGATTTACACCTAATTATTTACAGGTATCCCGTATTCGTATATTATTTAGTAACCCATTATCACTCTAGAGAGCGGAACTATAGGGCTGATTTTTTCCATGATTTTCCAGTTATTGTCAAGGACAACGCCTATAATTTTCGGTGATGATCCGATAATAATTTTGGAATGAAGTGGACCAAAAACTTAATTTTTTGTGTTATTTTCGAGTCAATCTATAGACCACAAATGAAAGCCGAACATCACAACACTACCCACGGTGAAGAGAATTTGGGCAATAGTTGTACTGAATACTCGTAATATTCGGAAAATATGTCAGGGTGAGGAAGAGGTGCTGTTTACCTCTAATCGGTCAAGAGGTGCAAATATCACGAAATATTGTCCAGGATCGGAATAAACATCTCCAGAAAATGTAAGTTCCGTGGTAGTTGTGTAATATTTGGATCAAATCGATTACTCTCTTCGAGTGTACAAGCTATACAGACGGACATTCCTTAATCGATCTCAAATTGTGTGAGACTATAGGTATCGTCTTTGAACTTCATCCAATTGATAATGATTGGATGAAGTTCAAAGATTGACGCGATAATTTAAATATGTATTAGACAATATGATAATATGTAGACCCCTTTTAAAATAGTTATGCATTACTCTCACATCACAGTTCATACATCAATATAATTGGTATTAATTTAAAGATTAACCACACCTCTTTTATAGTCAGTCCGGATGAGATATATTTTTTTAATTTTCGCTTTAAAATTCGTGGTCCATTTTACCAGATAAATATTGAAATATCATCAGCAAAATAGCGTACTTATTTGTTGGCCAGATCCTTTTCTTCGTTGATGATCGGTTCATAATTTTGGTGTATAGAGTAACAGACAAAAAAGAAAGTTTGATATGTCGCCATTAACCAGAAACGGATATAAATGGAAATGTTCATTGCCGTTGGTCCATAATTATGACCTCAACTTTTTTACGAGTTATTATTTCCGTTCCAAAACCTAAAAGAATCTACTAATTTTACAAGATTTGCTACTTTTTACTCAAAAACCGTTCCTGAACCCCCAGCAATAGTAAAACGTTGAACTTAATTTAAGAGAACACAAAACAAAATGACGTTCTCTTTGTAAACATTTTACTCGAAAATTTTTACCGAGTAAAAATGGTAAACAGGAATCACAACTTCTGATTGGCTGTAATGTTGATTTTTAATGTTAGATTTGTGTTTCCGAACTTTTCAAATTATTTTGTACTCTGAGAGCGATTTTAAAATGTTTCCCGTTTAAAAAGTCCTGGAACTTCATCAAACCTTTGAAAATTCGACGTGTTGTATTAAGTGTGCAAACTGTTGACAACACTGGTTAATGATTTTGCGTTATCGGTTGCATTGCATTTTAACAATTTTCACATTTCAATGTTCGCTGAAGTACGTTTCGTGTGTATCGGAATTTGCATGTTGTGATGAATATTTCTTTGTCGGTGTGTGTGCCATTTTATTATGTGTTTTATATACATATATCTATGTACTTAAAAGGCCATAACACAGATTTTAGGGCAAAGAACTTTTTCACTTGCATTAAAAAAAAAAAAAAAAATGTTGAAAAACAGATTAATTGATATGAATGCAAATGTGAGGAATGGCGCAGATTGTATCGCGCTTCTCGCAGATGGAACTTTGAATAGCAAATCGATTGATATTATAATATAAAATACTAAATTCTGGTAGCGAGTTATAAAATAAAATTTTAAAAACAGAAACAAATGGGTGGGTCAGTTATTTGGGGGAAAACTTAAGCAAAGATATTAAAATTTAAGTTGGTGAAAAACAATTGGGGAGGGAGTTTGTACACAGAATGCACTGTTGATATAACAACAGAAAAAAAACAACTTTAAAATTAAAATCCGCCATATGCCAAAAGAAGAATAGTGCTCATAAAACTACGCAAAAACCAAATATAGCATAAAAAGAGGAAAAATATTTTCATTTTCCCATTTTACATTAGGAACTTCAGCATAAGAACAATTAAACGGAACATTTGAATGGGACTATATTAAAACATTAATGTATATCTAATAATTTTTTGGGAAAGAAGTGGGGGCAACATATATATAAACTAGGACATATACAGACCTCAATATTCTCCAATATTCCCGACGGCCAGCAACTACAATAGGGAAATTCGGCTAAAAACTTCAAAATACAGACAATTTGGGTGCTACCCTAATGTGTTTTTAATCCAATTGCCTCTAATTTGGCTTTTCAAGATCGCATGAGGTGTCAAATCTTCCAACTAAAAATTATCATTATCATGGCCCTCCCCCCCAGTAGGGGGCTATGATAAAACATTTACCTATACACATATGAATGTAACCCTTTAAGAACCCTGTACAATACTGTGTGGTGGGGTGGTATCGTAATATGAAAGCTATACCAAAACGAAACCGATAATAATCATTTTTAGTAGAATGATTTGACACCTCATGCGAACTTGAAAAGCCAAATTAAAGGCAATTGGATTGAAAACACGTGACCGAAACCCTCAAAGTACCGAATGACCATATAATATATGCGATTACCTGGAGTCCTGGGTCATTTTTTTTGAAACATCCTTCGAACAATTTTTCAATATAGGTCTATTCTATTTGTTACAGGTCTCATATAAAGGCCCCTTTTTATACCCTTCACCACTCTGTGGTACAGGGTATTATGTCTTTGTATGTTTGTAATAGGCAAAAGGAAACGAGATAGACACATGGTTCCTTTTGAGAATATGCAGAGAATAACTTTCTGAGTCGATTTACGCATGTCCGTCCATCTGTACGTCCGTCCATGTTAAATTTTAAACAAAGTACAGGTCGCATTTATGATCCGAATTGAATGAAATTTGGTATAGGTCACTTATTTGGCCCAAGGACGAACCCTATTGAAATTGGGAAAAATCGGTTCAGATTTAGATATAGCTCCCATATATATTTTCTTCCGATTTAAGGTAAATGGTGTACCAAAGTCTCTATATATACTTCGATTTGCACGAAATTTAGCATAGAGAACTCAATTAGGTCCAGAATGATGTGTGTTAACCTTCGAGAAAATCGGTTCCGATTTAGATATAGCTTCCATATATATTTTCATCCGATTTTATGTAAATGGTCCACCAAAGTCCCTATATCGATTTGCATGCAATTTGGCATAGCGTACGGAATTAAGTCTAGAGTGATGGGTGCCAAGTTTCGAGAAAGTAAGGTCAGATTTAGATATAGTACTCATATATATGTTCGTCCGATTTAAGGTAAATGGGACACCAAAGTCCCTATATATCTTTCGATTTGCACGAAATTTGACATAGGGTACTAAATTGGGTGTAGAATGATGTGTGCTAAGTTTCGAGAAAATCGGTTCAGATTTAGATATAGCTCCCATATATATATATATATATATATTTTGGTCGATTTTAGGTAAATAGTGCACCAAAGTCCCTATATATCCTTCGATTCGAAATTTTGCATAGCGTACTGAAATAAGTCTAGAACACCAAAGTCCTTATATATCTGTCGATTTGCACGAAATTTGACATAGGGAACTGAATTGGGTGTAGAATGATGTGTGCTAAGTTTCGTGAAAATCGGTTCAGTATTAGATATAGCTCCCGTATATATTTACGTCCGATTTTATGTAAATGGCGCACCAAAGACCCTTTATATTCCTCGATTTGCACGAAATTTGGCAAAGCGTACTGAATTGAGTCTAGAATGATGTGTTGTAAGTTTCGTTTCATATTTCGACATAGCTCCCACATATGCATATATATTCGTACGATTTTACATAAATGGTGCATCAAACTCCTAATGTTTGTCCATTAACGTATCATATTGAGACTTGAATGCCGTTATTGCATTTTGTTGAAATTGGTGCAGGTGCAGCCATAGTTTCCATATGTATTTCGAACGGGTATCTGATAAAGTTTAAATTTTTAACAGTGCGGCGAACATAATAGCGGATATCAATTTTGCTATAAATCGTTTTCCATAAATTTGTCCCATGGTACCCAGACGACTTTAAATCTGCCCGAATGTAATAAAATCTAGCATAGGTTGCAGAAAGGCATGAGCATGTTCCTTAGAGGGAACATTGACATGCAATTGTAAGGATATATATGTACAATATACCCAAAGTGGTAAAGGGTATCATATAGTCGCCCCAGTCCGACTTTACTACTTTCCTTACTGGTTTATATATATATATGTATATATTGGTTCTATATATTGTTGGTTCTAAGTGCATTTTCCAATCAAAGTGATTGCAATTTGGAATGTTTATACTTCAGTGTGGTTGAACTATGGGCGTGTGGTGAAATTGAACATATATTGCAACTACTGGTAGGATATATGGTATTCAAAATCTTATATGTTTAGGTATATTAACGTTTTTAGTCATTTTTTCCCACTAGCATTATCAATGTAGGTCCGTGCATTGACGCAATCCTGTAATAAATGTCAGGCCCCATTTTAGACATTTCTACGGTATTAGCCACAATATTTAAGAGATGTAAAAAGACAGTACGTATAGATAGCCTTATATCTATTTAATTCAACGACGATTTGATTTAAACTGTACACACCTTAAAATTTCTTCCAAACTTTGTTTAAGTTCGAAGATCGGGAATATCTGTTACCACCTACAAAATGGTCAAAAATGAGCAAAAACATTTTTTTATAATATCATGCGAACGGATTATCCGATTTAAATCAAACTTTATACAACCTATTATTTTTACCATGCTTAGATGAAGTCCTAATATGGGACCCATTGTTCCACTCCTTCTAGTGCTTCCCCCACAAATGGTCAACATTTTCAATATTTATAAATTTAATATTTGGTGAGTGGAAAATCCGATTCGAACTAAACTTTTTACAACCTATTATCTGTACCAAGCCTAAACCAAGTTCCAAGTGACTCTTTTTTACTTGAATTTATTGAAAACTATCGGGTCCGGCAAACGTTGTCTTGCATAGCAATATTGTTGATGTATAATTCATATACCGGTAGCACAATATTAAATTAGCTTTTTCTACCCTCCACGATTGTTGTGTTGTGATATTTGGTATTGTGGCCTTCAATATATAGTTCACTATTTAGGGTAGCAAAATATGGCTGTATATGGGGGCTACGCAATATGAGACTTTTTTAATTTTTTTCATCAGAATTGGTTGTAATTGAGCATATAATTGGATCCTCACCAGGAAATTATCAATATTGCACATGTTTTATTTACCGCCCATATAATTGTAGCCCTAGACATTCCGTATTTTGAAGATTTTGGGTACGGTTTTCAACAGAATTGCTTTCAATTTAATATAGGGGATACTTACATCCGTAGAAAAATTCATAAAATTGTATGAATTATCAAAGGTGAACCCCTCATATTGGATATACTGTACAACTTTTATATTTTGGATGATCCTTGAGGAGTAAATATATACCTATAGAATACAAATTTTGTCATTTTTCAGACAAAAGTCAGGGTCCATTTGACGCGCTAAATATTGACCAATCTTTATCACAACCTCATCAGCTGTAATTGTTTGTTTTATTTGGTATCATAAATCCTACTAAAAATTGTCAATATCGATCCACCTTTCAGTATTTTGGGGGGTTTGGTCATAATCTCTCATGTGGTGTAAAATCTTCTGCCAACAATTAATATATCTCCTTCCCATTGTAGTAGCTAAAATATATCATTCCGGGATATTGGGGGTGAGACACATTTGTGTGAATAATTATCTATTTAGTTTTGATATAGTAATACATACAGGTCTCGCCCCATTTTCGGTATTATAATTGTGAATAAAAAAAAACTCCATAATTATTTTCCGTTCAATTTTCGGTATGTTGAAGTCCTTACCCCCGTTTTCCAAACTGAGTGTTATCGGTACTTGGCATGTTCAATACGAATAGGTAACATCGGACGGAGGTTTTGGTATAACCTTAAAATTGGGTATTATGTCTTGGCTACTTTTTTAAGATTGCAAAAAAAAAAATAATTTTTTATAAACCCTCTTTTAAAATTAAGAAATGTATATATATATATATATATATATATATATTTAATTGGAATATAATTTGTATATATTTATCATGAAGTTTAATCCTAATCATATACGAATATGAACTGTTTAATATTATTATCCGCTGATACACGAATACAAAATCAACAATAACATAAAAAAAGACAGCAACAATAAAATATAAAGTCATGTGTAGAAAAACGTGAGCAACAACAAATCCTTTGAGCAACTTAAAGAGATTTTGTCGCCCAAAGTTATTTGCCATTCATTTTTAATAAATCGACATTTAGAATTTATCCCCGGGCAGCCAAACACACAGACACCACAAGAATTTTATAGAGGCACACAGCTTAAACGCAAACAAACACACACACCAGTCTATATAAAGATGAAGGACTTATCACTTGGAAATGCCTTGGGTTGGCATATCGCCTCAGCTTTTCAAGTAAATTGTATTTTAATTGTTTTCAATTTTCTTTTGTGCCTACCATTCTTTTGTGGATTTTTTTTAAACGATTTTCTTCTTTCGTTTTTCTTGTTTCTTCTTAATTTTCATAACTGTGTGTGTTTGTGATGGATTTTTACGAAAGTCGTTATTTTTTTTTCGGGGGATTACTAAATATGACACCAGTGATGCAAATGGATATTGATGAGAGTTATTGGAATTATGATGAATTAAAACATTAGTTAATCCGATTTTTCTATGAACATACTTCGTGTATTATCTGCCTCAAAATGATTGCCAACAATATTTTATTTAATTGCTATATAATTTTTATACATTTATCATGAAGTTTATTCAAAACTATCAGCACATATAAAACATATATTGAGTTAAATTATCTAATAATTCTTGGAATATAGTATCGAAATTTTAATTGCACCATACGAGTTTTACCAGATAGTGCATATCTGGCACTATCTGACATTTTGATTTGAAAGTTTCATATTTATTAACTTAAATATATTCAGTACGTCATGACGTAACATCATATTCAAATTAGCTCGTGATCATTTTCGTGCTATCATTTTCCCAAATTTCAATAGGGATTACGACAACAAGCGTCCATCGATGAACTTTAATCTTTGTATGGCTAGGTAGCAATGTGACATACCAGAAACATCCTCGGTCATTTCTTCCACCAGCCTCAATTACATGTCGTATGAACACCCGACCGTAGAAAATGTTTGTTCTGGTGCCATTTGGTGCAACTATATTTTGCAAAAATAGAATTGTGGTGTTTTTTAAGATGATCCCGAAATAAAATTGAATAAATAATATATCAAAAAAAAAATTAAATGAGTCATTTGCATGGAAACTATATTAAAACCAGTGAGCGGAGCAGTGTAGTCGGACGGGGCCGGCCATATGATACCCTACATAACTTCCATGAAAATCTAACTTTCTGTGGTTCTATATTCTGAGATTGGGCAATATTTCGCAATATTTGCACACACTAGAGGTCATTAAATGTTACTAATAATCAGTACAGCCCCTCTAATTACTTGTCTAATTACGTAGGTTGTGTTATGTTCGGCTTTCGACTCGAAAAGTACAAATAATTAAGTTTTCTGTCCACTTCCACACTTCGAAAAATTATTATCTGTCCTTGTCCTTGACCATAAGTGGAACCTCATGGAACATTTCAAAGCGATAAGGCTATATATCCGCCCTAAAGTGTGGTAATAGGTCACTAAATAATATATGAATACGTACGCACCTGTAAATATTTAAGTGTAACTCCCTCATCCGAATACCTACGACAATATGATTGGTATCCATTTAAAGGTCAACCACTCATCTTGGATATACTATCAACTTCTCGGGTCTATGTGCTTCAGGAGTAAATATATACACCATAGAATACAAATTTTGTAATTTTTCACACAAAAGTCAGGGCCCATTTGACCCGCTAAATATTGACCGATCTTTATCAAAACAAGTATGCTTTTTCTTTGGTCCGATCCCCTTCTCCATGTAAAAATTCGAGATGTTTGGGCCATAATTACGGTCCCTGGAGCGACCAGAAAAACCGACAAAAATTAATTATTTGGTCCATTTCATCCCCTAAATATTAACCGATATTTACCAAAAACAATAGGGGTCTTCATTGGACAGAACCCATCCTACATGCAAAATTTCGTGAAGGTTGATCCATCACTGTGGCCTGTATCGTGTTTAAAATTATAGTGGGCGGACGGACGGACACACATGTCTAGATCGACTCAGATAGTCGAGATATGACGATCGGTATACTTAAAGTTGCGTCTAGGACCAATATTTCGCGGTGTTACAAACTTTTGGGGCTGCACAAAGCTATAATACCCTGACAACATAGTTGTGTAGGGTATAACAATTACCTTTATTGCATGATTTAAAGGAAGAGTTTATTTTATTCGCCACACCACTTCTACGAGAAAATTCTGTTAAAAATTTATTCGTACATAAAATAGGTGACATAAAATGTTGGACTTACCGTATACCGAAATGGGATGCTAATAAGAGCTATAACAAAACGTAGATAATTTTTGGTAGGTAATTCCTAAAATATTTAAGATGAAAACCTAAAATAGATAACAAATTAGAGCCAATTCGGCTGAAAAATGCCCTAAACCCGCCAAAATACCGGATAATGGGGGTACCATAATATGGGAGCTGACTTGAATCATAGGCCAATAGTAATAATTTTTAGGCCATTTTTCTACTCAATGAAAATCTGAACCATAAAATTGGACGAAACACGCTCCTAAACTCACCAAAATTTGATACTTAGCGATATTTGAGCAATGCCCTAAAATGTGATGCAATTGCTTTGAGTAGGAAGATTTTCTACCCATTGAGAATTAAAAAATAAAAGCTTCAAAATACCGAAAATTGGGGGCACCGTTATATGGCGACTACCCCGAAACATAGAGTATATAAAAAGTGGGAACGTAAAGACATTTTAGCTCTTAGTGTTGCCTCAGTGTTGAGTCCGACAAGAACAAACCTGTAAGGAAAGTAGTAAAGCCGGATGGGGCCGACAATATGATACCCTTCACCACTTTGGGTATATTCAACAGATGAATTCTAAAAGACGTTGAAGGACCATTAACACGAAAATGGATCCATAAACATGTCATTCTGCAACCTATACTACATTTTTCATTTGGTCAGATATAGGGTTGCTTCTTACAATGGGACAAAATAATGTAAATCAATATATACATATGTGTATATTTATATATATATATATATATATATAAATCTATACCGATTTCAATAATACTTGCCAGAGATTAACTTATATTAACTACAGTTCATTGTACAAAATTGTGTGGCAATCGGACAAACTTTGGGCCTTTAGTGCACAATTTACCTAAAATCGGAAGAAAAAATATATAGGGGCTATATCTAAATCTGAACCGATTTTCACGAAATTTAACACACATCATTCTAGACCTAATTCATTACGCTATGCCGTGCAAATCGAAAGATATATATTGACTTTGGTGCACCATTTACATTAAATCGGAAGAAAATATATATGGGAGCTATATCAAAATCTGAACCGATTTTAATGAAACTCAGCACACATCATTCTAGGTCTAATTCATTACGCTGTGCCAAATTTCGTGCAAATCGAAAGATATAAAGGGACTTTGGTGCACCATTTTCCTAAAATCGGAAGAAAAGATATATACGAGCTATATCTAAATCTTAACCGATTTTCAGGAAACTTGACACACATCAGTCTAGATATAATTTATTACGGCATGCCAAATTTCGTGCAAAACGAAAGATATATAGGGACATTGGACGAAAATATATATGGGTGCTATATCTAAATCAGAACCGATTTTTCTCAATTTCAATAGGGTTCGTTCTTGGGCCAAATAAGTGACCTATGTCAAATTTCATCCAATTCGGATCATAAATGCGACTTGTACTTTGTTTACAATTTAACAAGGACAGACGGACGGACAAACAGACGGACGGACATGCGTAAATCGGATCAGAAAATGATTCTATACCTATTCTCAAAAGGAACCACGTGTCTATCTCGTTTCCTTTTGTCTGTTACAAACATATGCACAAAGACATAATACACTGTACCACAGTGTGGTGAAGGTTATAAATATGCCTAGTCCGAAACAGTCTGTGCATTGCTGCAGGTTCTGACCGGCAGAATTACACGAATTTTTACTTATTCTGTCCCCATCAAAAATTCTTGATCAGTCATTAAGAATATTAATTGTGGCAGTGCAATTGGTCTACTCGTAATTTTTTTTATAAAATATGGAATTTTTAATTCATTTATTTTGCCAACACAATATAAGTGCACATCAACATAATATATAGAGAAATGCTTTTACATATATTTATACTATATACTATGGTCATTGCTTATATACATTGCTATATATATATATATACCATGTATGAACAATGCCTATGGATATATGTTTATCGATTTGAAGCCACCTGAAACGAATGACAAAATGTAATTTTTTCCAATACTACAGGCGAATACATACTATGGGCAGGACAATACTAACATACCTATTTACATGATGATACTACTACAGTACATTATGTAGATATGTACGTATTTTTACTCCAACGTTTTTATATGTATGCATACATAACAGTTTTTTGGGAAGTTTCATCATGCGAAATTCTTGTTCGTGTTATTTCTGATGCACATGTAAACATTTATATGTGTATGTACCATGAAATTTGGCTATGGAGATTCGAAAAATACTACGTCTACTACTAGCTATGTTTAGTGTTGTTATTATTGTTGTCGTTGCGGTCCATGTGTGAGTATGTGTGTGTGTGCGTGCTCGGAAATACTACAATGCCACAGGAGACCAACCACATGCTTGCATATCCATTTAAATGTGGCAATAACACTATATTTTTGACCAACGACGCAGTCATCAACATCGTCATTATCATCATGCTGGACATCTGCAACAGTATCATCATCATCATCATCGCCATGGCCAACATAGGCCGGATAATGGCCAGCATCGTCATTATCATCAACGTTGGCATTGTCATGAAAATCCCAACATGCACGTGTATGTAGTAGTGTTTACACATACACACACACATGACCAGTTGCAACATTTCCCAATGCCCTTAGTGAAACGAAACGAAACTGGACATGATGTACATATAACATGAACCGGAAACTAGTTGCCGAAGCATTGTGGAAATTCGACTACCACACCTAACCACCGAACCATTAAACTTTTCATTCTCTTCCATCCAGCAAGTGCCGACCAGCTGCAAAAGGAAAATTGAGCTTTGTTGAAGTGGTCTGCGGTATAAAAATGTGTGCGATTGTTGTAGTTATATATATATATATATAGAGGGAGAAAAGTTAAAAACATATATTGATTGGCTTGGAGTTCTAGGAACTCATGGATCCGAAAAATTGAAAATATAAAAATTTTAATAGGATATTGATTTCAAAAATATACAAAATCTTCTCAATTACCTTAAATAAAATTGTGTTCCACACTTAATTAACCGTTAATGTCAAATTTAAGCCAAATTACAATGGGAATTGTGGCAAAAAACCTAACCAAAATACCGAATATATATTATGTGGGTGCTACCATAAAAGTTGGTTAAAAAATGTGCGCAATTGTTCAAAAATATGAATAACGGAGGTAAAGAAGATCAATATTTCTACCCAGTGTGGACGAAAAATACAAAGTTATAGCTGATTACTTTGAAAAAAAAATTCCAAACGTTTTGAGTTAGGGCTGTTATACAAATTCCACAATTCGACGCCTCCGAACCATAGTATGCTAAGTCGACTTAGCATGTTTTAAAGTTCTTCGCGTTTTTAGATACTACGGTCCTTAATTTAAATTTGGTAATCATCGGCCATTCCAAACCAAAGTTATAAGCAAAAATGTACTTAGCAATGCACGTACGATTAAAGAAACTTCCATACTTTGATAGCTTCTACTGAAAAACTCACTTTTCAGACTTAGACTAACATAGACTTACTTACATACTATGGTTCGGAGGCGTCGAATTGTACTCAACATTTCTATAGAAATTCCTGATATAAAATCGAATTCAATTCCATACAAGTTGATATATTTTCACGAATGAATATCGATTGTTACTGTGAAATTGTAGTACAGCAAAAATATAATTGTAATTCGGTGTGTGTGTATGGGCGTGCGTGATTGAGTGTATATGGCTATATTCAAAATATCCGGCATATACACACACACATTGACATTATTGAATGCCGGTATATATATATATATATATATATACAAATCTATATGGACTTAATGTCACAGACCATAGAATCCTGCAGATGTGCTCAAGTGGTTATGAATGCAATTCTAGCCGTCTGACGACTATGAAAAGGACGACGACGACGACGATGATGATGGTAATGATATTATAGTAGAAATATCCGCACATGATAGTGATGTAGTAAAAATTTACATGACATACATACAAACAAAATTATATACGTTTATTTAGGTGTAGGCATTTACGCACCAACAAATTTGAGTAGTGGACAGTTGAAGGCGACACACGAATGAAAAGTGTTCGTAATTTTGTTCACGTTTATGGAAGTGGGTGAAGTTAATGAATAATTTTCCAACTAATAATGATAAATATATTGTTTTGAGGTATTTTGAAGTCTTTTCACGCATTTTCCCACTAATTTCGTATACAATATTCTTTAAGGCTGACATACATATTAAGAGGAAATGACCAATATAGGTCCATATTCTGAAATAGCCCCCAAATAGGGGTAGCGTCCTATTGTCAGTGGCTTTGATTTGGCATTCAAGGTCAGAGAGTCTTCACAGAAGAGCTGAAGTCCAGAAAGTTTTTATAGACGAGATGAAGACCAGAGAGTTTTTATAGGCGATCTCCTTAGAGTACTGAGGAGATTTATTTAAAGAAAGAAACTCCTCGGAGTACTAAGGAGAATTTTTCTTAAAGAAAGAAACTCCTCAATTTACTTTGAGATTTTTCCTATGGAGAGAAACACTCAGAGTACTGAGGAGATTTTTTCTATAGAAAGAAACTCCTGAGAGTACTGAGGAGATTTTTTCTATAGAAAGACTCTTGAGAGTACTGAGAAGATTTTTTTCTATAGAAAGAAACTCCGGAGAATACTGAGGATATTTTTGTCTATAGAAAGAAACTCCTGAGAATACTGAGGATATTTTTTTATAGAAAGAAACTCCTGAGAATACTGAGGAGATTTTTTTCTATAGAAATAAATGTCCTCAGGGACCTGAGGAATTTTTTTCTATAGAAATAAACTCCTCAGAGTACCTGAGGAATTTTTTTCTATAGAAATAAACTCCTCAGTACTCTGAGGAGATTTTTTTCTATAGAAATAAACTCCTCAGAGTACTGAGGAGATTTTTTTTCTATAGAGATTTTTTTCTATAGAAATAAACTCCTCAGTACTCTGAGGAGATTTTTTTCTATAGAAAGAAACTCCTCAGAGTACTGAGGAGATTTTTTTCTATACTGAGGAGATTTTTTTCTATAGAAAGGAACTCCTCAGGTATTGAGGAGATTTTTTCTATAGAAAGAAACTGCTCAGAAGACTGAGGAGATTTTTTCTATAGAAAGAAACTCCTTAGAAGACTGAGGAGATTTTTTCTATAGAAAGAAATTCCTCAGAGCACTGAGGAGATTTTTTTCTATAGAAAGAAACTCCTGAGAATACTGAGGAGATTTTTTTCTATAGAAATAAACTCCTCAGAGTACTGAGGAGATTTTTTTTCTATAGAAATAAACTCCTCAGAGTACTGAGGAGATTTTTTTCTATAGAAATAAACTCCTCAGAGTACTGAGGAGATTTTTTTTCTATAGAAATAAACTCCTCAGAGTACTGAGGAGATTTTTTTCTATAGAAAGGAACTCCTCAGAGTATTGAGGAGATTTTTTCTATAGAAAGAAACTCCTCAAAGTACTGAGGGGATTTTTTTCTATAGAAAGAAAGTCCTCAGAGTACTGAGGAGATTTTTTTCTATAAAAAGAAACTTCTCAGAGTACTGAGGAGATTTTTTCTATTGAAAGAAACTCCTCAGAGTACTGAGAAGATTTTTTTCTATAGAAAGAAACTTCTCAGAGTACTTAGGAGATTTTTTTCTATAGAAAGAAACTCCTCTTGAGTACTGTGGAGATTTTTTTCTATAGAAAGAAACTCCTCTTGAGTACTGTGGAGATTTTTTTCTATAGAAAGAAACTCCTCAGAGTACTGAGGAGATTTTTTTCTATAGAAAGAAACTCCTTAGAGTACTGAGGAGATTTTTTCTATTGAAAGAAACTCCCCAGAGTGCTGAGGAGATTTTTTTTCTATACAAAGAAATTCCTCAGAGTACTGAGGAGATTTTTTTCTATAGAAAGAAACTCCTCAGAGTACTGAGGAGATTTTTTTTTCTACAGAAAGAAACTCCTCAGAGTACTGAGGAGATTTTTTCTATTGAAAGAAACTCCTCAGAGTACTGAGAAGATTTTTTTCTATAGAAAGAAACTTCTCAGAGTACTTAGGAGATTTTTTTCTATAGAAAGAAACTCCTCTTGAGTACTGTGGAGATTTTTTTCTATAGAAAGAAACTCCTCTTGAGTACTGTGGAGATTTTTTTCTATAGAAAGAAACTCCTCAGAGTACTGAGGAGATTTTTTTCTATAGAAAGAAACTCCTCAGAGTACTGAGGAGATTTTTTCTATTGAAAGAAACTCCCCAGAGTGCTGAGGAGATTTTTTTTCTATACAAAGAAATTCCTCAGAGTACTGAGGAGATTTATTTTCTATAGAAAGAAACTCCTCAGAGTACTGAGGAGATTATTTTCACTCGAACCCATGCCAATGTTCAAAACTGCCCAATACACATCTTTGGCGGCTGTGAATGGTGCAGTAATTTGTATACGCTATAATATACAGTGGCTGGACCTATCTAGCACATATATATATAACATGTACATATATACAAGTGTAGTTGTACATGTAGTGTCATATGTATTCATATTTTCATATCCTACTCGTACAATATCTACCATTCATTGCAACGGCTAGAGAAAGGGTCGGTTAGTCAGACAGTTAGTAGAGGACCATATACTACCGTTAACTACACATTCTCACATGTTTGTTGTATGCGTGTGTATATGTCATTTATCGTATACGGTACATATATTGAGAGAAAACTTATATGCATTTTTGAATGATACAGCTTATTCTCAGCTATTGTTATTAAACGAGAACAAAAGAATTGAAAAATCGATAAATATGCATAAGCCGGCCGGTCGGCATGCCGGACAATATTATTACCATAGAAATTTTAATTTAAAACTTTGTTTATTGTTTCAAGCGAAACAGAAACTTGCCAGAAGGATGTTAATATTGTTGTAGAAAATTATTTATGAATTGTTACGAGAGCTAAACCACAGTAGGTTTGTTTCTTTCATTAAATCAAACTATTTTGATTTCTACTACCTTTAAAGTGATTAAAATGTCGTCGTCTCGTTGACTACGGTAAGTTTAGTTGGGGAGTCTGATGGGTATTCTATGGTATTTCGTTTGTATAGATGTGATGAAAGGTGAAGGTCGTGTCTCTATAAACGAGTAAAAGAACTAGTCTATATTGATGAACACCGGCGGAAGAATAAGTCTGTACTTATGTATTGGAACAGATTTTTCCCGGAGTTGTCATCTTACTCGGTTAGTTGTGGTTATTCTTACCATTATTTTTCATCGAATATTTCGGAAATAGTCCAGAGGTATTTGTTTGTGCATACCTGTAGCTTTTGGGTAATGGCGTCAGATACAAGTCAGATTTCCCGGTATATATGTATGTGAGATTAATATTATTAATATTGGCCCAAGGGTACCATGTTTCAAGCGAATTGATTATAAGTTGTGTGTATAAGGGTCTTATTGTACAGCACATCTTCGTAGGCCCCATATTCGGTATTTTGGGGATTTTGGACACGTTTGTTAACCGCAATGGTTCAATATAGGCCAAATTTAACATACAAATGTACGGCCCAATTTGTTATTGTAAAGGCTTTAGTCCCATTGTCCAAACCATTTGGCTATAATTTGGCATGCAGGGTGAGCGTCAATTTGAGTGATAAACATTTAAATAAAAAGTCAAAACGCCCCTTTAATATTTTCAGAATCTTCCAATTTGTGTTCATTTGACCGTGATGATTTATTTCTGCCCTTGGCTGCATAAACTTCGGTTGGAAACAATAAACTTGCCAATTTTATTTACTTAAACGCAATGAATGTCATTTTTTTAAGTAAGTCCCGAAACAATCATAAAAGTCACGTTGTTGCTTCTTTTCAATACAGCCTCGGGTAACGAAAAATGGCAACGACAAGAGCTCAACAAGAAAAGCGGCAGCAGCAACAACAGCATTAGCAGCAGGAGCAGCATTTTGCTTGGTAATAGAATAAGAAGATTTTCAAGCTTCCTCCCTCTTGTGGTGGATTTGTTGTTTTATTTGGTTCCTTTTTTTTTGCGCCAACCAGACAAAGAAAGCAAATTTCTCGAAAATTGTTTCTTCCACCATATGTTAGCTGGGTCTGGGTCTTTGCGCAGTGTGTGTCTTTCTCAAAGTATCCAAAAACTTGTGGAGTGTAGGAAAAAATGGCAATCACTTTCATCATTTATTTTCTAAAAAAAAATGCAAAAAAGGAAACAAAAAACGTCATGTCCTGATAGAAATCTGTTTCCTTTCAGCAACTGCAGCAGCGGCAGCAACCACGGGCACAGCCACAAACTTTGTGTCTTTGAGTTGTTGCCGAGAAACTTAAACTGAAACTTGTAATGCCAACAAATAAAAAGAAAAGAAAATGAACATTGATAGACAACGGTAACGGCCTGTAAGCAGGCAAAGGCATTGCCATGTTACAACACCAACAAAATCCAAGAAGCAAACTTGGCAAGGACTTTGAAAATATATTATGTCCTGGTACATTAAAATCCAGTCATGGCAACTTATATGTAGGTATATTAGAAGAGACAACCACCGTAGCTGCAACTACTTAAAAGAAATTCTGTGAATAACGATTTGTATGTATGCATGGATGGGCATGAGTGTAGGTGTGTGTGTACCAAGTCACAAATACATGTGTACATCCACCTAGAGTGGAATCGTTTCAAGGGTGTACCATTTATGCATATTCAAATGCAATCCTTAAAATATTGTTATTTTCTATCACCTCTGTGCTCTGAGCCGTGAGCTGAGTAAATTTGGTGGCCAATCAAATGTAATCGCATAAAGGCCATCAATTGGAAAATTGACTGTTGGACAATAAGTTTTTTTTTCTATAAAATATTATTGTACATTGTAATATGCTTTAATCGGTCATTTCGGTAGGTCTATTTGTAAGGCATGGAATTTAATAGCAATTTTGCACATCATAATATGTTTAACGTTCTGTCTATTTTTTTAAAGGAGTGTCACATTCGGTTTAAAATTTTGTGTAACATACTAAGGTATGGTCAATAAAAAAATAGTAAATACTTGGTTAAGGGCTGATGATTTATACCCTCCACCACGTGGCATGCTTTTAAAATGTCTTAAATAGATCGAAAAGTTTGGAAACTTAGGGTAGGAACTTCAATGTAACGAAAATAAAAAGGGTCATTTTTGAAACATTAGCCTATATCGAATCAGTGAGCAGAGCAGTCCGACCATATGATACCCTACAAACCCTATGATACCCTTCGAGCATGTATAATATTTCGCGAAATTAGCTTTCTCTTGACCGATTAGAGGTCAACAGGTCCCCTGTGACATCTTTTCCTAATCATGTTTTACCGGAGTAACAAATTATTCCATAAGTTTCATATTTGTTTATTTTACGCAAAAAAGTTTTGGTTCATTTGATCAGCAAAATATAGATTTTTATGACAGTCATTCGAATTAGTTGTTCAGATCGCCTTTCCCATGGAAAATTTGTGATGTTTGGTTTATAATTGTGGAGCCTAGAGCGACTTGAAAACCAGTCAAAATTAAAATGTTCGCTCTATTTTATCCCTTATCATATCAGCTGATATCGTTGTTCTTGACCATGACCGCACCCTCATGCAAAATTTTCTAGTCATCAGCGCTACATTTCGGGAGGGACATTTATATGGAGGCTGTGTAAAAACTCGGACCTTTATACAAAAATTTTTGGAAAAAAAATATGTTTTGTCTTCCAAAATATGGAATGCCACATTAAAGCCACTACAATAGCCAAAAGCCACCAGAATACTTAAAAATGGTGGTACCATTATATGGGGATTACCCGGAAACATGGGTCAATATTGATTATATTTGATACCGAGACTTTCTACTCAATGAGAATCCAAAATATTAAATTAAAGCCAATTTGATTGAAACTCAAACTATGAAAATACTAAAATTTGGGATATAACGTTATATGCGGAATACCCTAAACAGGGGACCAATATTGATAATTTTTATTGGGAAGATGTTCTACCACATGGAAACCCAAAATACAAAATAACACCTGATTGGGTTGATAAACTTGTCCAAAAGCCTCAAAATACCGAAAACTTCGGGGTGCAGTTATATGGGAGATACCTCGAGACATGGGCCTATATTTAACATTTTTGGTACAAACCAGTGAAAACTCAAAATATCAAATTAGAGCCAATTTGACTGAGAAACGTGCCCAAAAGTTTCAAAATACGGAATATTGGGGTGCCTCCCCTAAAAAGTGGACCAATATTGATAATTTTAGTAGGAAGTTTTTCCACCCAGTGAATATCGCAAATACAAAATTTCGACGGACCAGTTAAAAACGTCCCAAAAATACGGAATTTTATAGAGGAAAGTTATATGGGGCTATTTCTAAACTTGGCCCATTTTCAATGGATATGGATAGGGCACACACTAGGCCACAGCAACGTACACAGGATTTTATTTCGGGGTGGGGGGGCCCGGCAGTACAAAAGTACAAAATGAAAAAATTCGCTGTTGCAAACATAAATTTACTGTGAAAAAAATCACATGGTGTCACGGAAATTTTAACTCAATAATCTCTAAATAATCTACATTTTCTTATGCGTTTATCTTTCGAAGAATTCCAAAGAACCCAAATGTCATTATCATTATATCTCGGAAACCATTACGATGTTTGATTGAAATTAGGTATATGGAACAAGAATAAATATTGTCATACAAATTTTTGTGAAAATGTTACAATCTTATTATATACAATAAAATAATAAAGTAATATGGGAAGTTCATTCATCAATCCGTGTAAGATTTTATATAGTGGTCTCTGGGCGAGTTGGATTCCTCAAGGATCGGATGTTCCTTAAGTGGGCTCAAGAAATGTGTCCTACAATAAGTATTAATATTTCTTCCTACTGCATCTAAGATATAAATACAACAATGTAGAATAACCTCTACCACAGTACAGTGCAGGAGCTAAAAAATCGATGATTTGTGTCGGAAGTTAAACAACTGACTTTTATAAAAAGCATTTCCTAGGGAAATATTTTAAATTATGCTAGTATTCACTTATTGGCTGTAAGACAAAAAAAGAAAAACTGAAATCAAATAAAAACATTCATTGCTACTCCTCCCAACCGCCCCACCCCCTTCCGCTATCCCCCTTTTCCGAATAAAATGCGAAGGGAAATTTCCTTCAATATAAATGCTACTCGTTCTTTCTTTTTTGCCATATTTAATGGGAAATTGCATTTTGACACTCGCTAACAAAAGTAGCTAAAATACCCCCCGCACTTATTGGCAATCACATTGTACATTGCCAAGAAAGTTTTTAGCGTCCTCTCTACCTATTCCTTCGTTCGATTATCGCCAAACAAGGTTATGGAAATTCCGGTGGATAGGGAACAGCAAGAAGAAGAAAAAAATAAAACAGTCGGTCAATTCAATTTAATTTCTTCACTTTCTGTTATCTTCTTTTCTATGGCAACGTTTCTGTAGAAGCGTTTGAGGGTGTATGAGTTTGTGTGAACGTGAGAGAATTGAGAGTAATAAGGATAAAAACGTATATTTTGGGTGACACACATCCATAGCTATGAGCAGTGTACTGTGTTGATAAAACAATCAATTTTCCCCTGACTTAATGGAAGGAAGTGAATAATCATAACAAAATAAGGCTTATAAAAATCGGAGAATGATTTTGATGATTTTTTTTTATATTTATGTTAATGTTAGATATTTAGATAAACTGTCAAAATTATGAATGGGTGAGGAAAATCGTACAGCTAAAACAATAAAAAATTTTTTATGCATATATCTTAGGAAGAATTCCAAAGAACCCAAATGCCATTATCATTAAATCACGGAAACCATTACACTATTGTATTGTAAATAGGTATATGGAACAAACTTCAAAAATATTTTTTTTTTTTTAGAAAATCATCCAGAAAAAGTTGGGAAATTGGAAAAAGCAAGATTGTCTTTTTGTGGGTGAAATTGTTCCGAAATGACTTTTCGAGAGGGGAACTTGCCAACTTTTAGATGAAAAATCGGAGTTTATGTGAATGCGTTCAATTGGGAGCACAAAGTATGGAGTAGGTACCAGGCAGAGTGTACCGATTGGAGGAAATCGGTTGCTCCCTTTGATAGTTATCGTGCGCACCAGCCGGCCAGGCAGACAGACGCACGGACGATCCTTTGTAAATCGACTCCGAATTTGTGAAACGGATTTAGTCAAATGAACCATGGGGTCTAAAATCAATATTTCGATGAGACATATTTTTGTCGTATACCCTCATTAGCCATAAGGATAATTTTTTCGCAAATGTATGCCACCTTTCAAAACCCCGGAATTTCAAATTGCAGCCTTTTCGTTTGGAAAATGCCTCTGAAAATTCAAAATACAAAAAAGGGACTGAACTGTTTAAATGGGAACCTTTTTTTTAAATTAACCTGTAGGGATTATTTTCTGTTAAGATATATGCCAGCCTCCAATGCCTTAATATCGGAGCGATGTCAAATTTATTTTATGTGAATGATGCACCAAACCCCCAATTTTTGTCGGATTGGGACAACATTTTGCACAGAATTAGGTTCGGACTGATGTCTGCGAAGTTTTGTTAAAATCAGTTCAGATTTAGATATAGCTCCCATATATAGGTTCGTCCGATTTTTTGTGAATGATACACCAAATCGCCAATATTTGTTCGATTGGGACAACGGTTGCTCAATTAGGTCCTTGTGTTTATATATATCTCCCATACATAATTTTACTAGATTTCATACAAATGGTACACCATGTCAGCCCGTTTGACATGCAATTTTCCATTGAAATTCAGAAAACCTATACACATAGGTTTTTTCAAATGTTTCAAATATCGGTCTATGATTCAATGATTCTATGTCTTCTATCTGCAGGATATTGTAGATATTAACATCTTTTGTATGTACCCAAAGTGGTAAAGGGTTTCATATAGTCTGCCCCCTCCGACTTTTCAACTTTCCTTACTGGTATTATTTTCAAATTGATACATGGAAAGAAAACACATGTAGCATGTTAAGTGTAAAATTTCAATTTAATCGAATAAAAATAAAGATTTGGCAATCTAAAAACAATTGGGTACACAGCATTACCATCATAACGATTTATTCTTCTGGTTGAATTGCTGGCAAATAGAATTATTTTCAAATTCTACGAAATCGAATTGTGAAGTACTTGATTACTCCATCTCACTTGTTCTGGCGCTAGTTGTGGATAACAGCTGAACATATTTTGCAACCGAGCAAATACAGTTTTATGACAATATATCAACCTACTATAAGACTGCGAAAAACTAATCAATTCCATCGTGACCGGCGACATGTCGATCTGGAAATCTATTAAAAATACCCCAAATATCGAAAATTGGGAAATATCGTTATACAAAACTAGAACTTGACTTGCCTATACAACACCAAAAAAGTGTTTGCTTTGTATGTTGGAAATTAGCGTCAGGGCAATAAACGGACAGGCATCATAAAATAAATAAAGACGATTAAGTTACATGTTTCTAAAATCTCCAGGTTTTAGTACTCAACTAGTTCCATGTGCACGCAACACTTTCTTTTACACATATTTATTGAAAATATAACTCTTTTTTTTTGGTTGCTAAATCAAACAAATTTAATTGGGCATAAAGTACACATTTTATTTTCAAACTTAGTTTCCGTTCATGTGAACGTCGATTGTTCTGTCTACCACCAACATTGGACTACTAATATGTTGGTTTCTTTGTGGCCTGGCTTTTGATATTTATATGACTTTGTAAAAGTTTAAATTATTGAATTTGTATGTAAATGCTATTTCATTTGTTTCTTCTTTAATTGAAAAATGAAAAGTTTATTTTTATTGGATTTTTTTTTAATAGAATGTTATGGTAAATTGCTTACAAAAGTTTGGCTATAAGATTGGAAATCAATGAAATGTGCGTGCACAATAAGATGTGATTTTTGAAAGCCATAAAGCCACTGAAACTGAAACAATAAGAAGAGTACGCTGTTATGAAAACAAAGTGGTATACCATGTATGTAAATTTTGAAATTGAACTATTCGATGTAGTCGATTGGAGGAGGGAAATAATGACGAACATTTCCTATGCTATACAATTCAAATTTTGTATTATACCCTACACAACTATGTTGTCAGTGTATTATAGCTTTGTGCAACCCCAATAGTTTGTAACGCCTCGAAATATTGATCCTAGAGCCACCTTTAAGTATACCGATCGTCATATCTCGACTAGCTGAGTCGATCTAGACATGTGTGTCCGTCCGTCCGTCTGTCCATTATAATTTGTAAACACGATACAGGCCACAGTTAAAGACCAATCTTCACGAAATTTTGCACGTAGGATGGGTTCTGGGCAATGCACAGTGGGCGAAAAGGCTCATCTAGCGGCGTTTAATTAATAGCGCTTTTGGATTTTGTTTTTTATTTTTTGTAATATTTTTTTTTTAGTTGAAAATAGATTAAGCTACAGAGTAAACAAAAAAAAAAAAAAAATTTAATGTATATATATATATATATATTTTTTTTTTTTTGAAAGTTGCAATTTTTTTCAATTTTTTTTTTAGACTTTGTTTATTTCATATTTCATTCAGGAAAACATGATAAGGTTGGAATATTTAATGTTTCTCATTCTTTGGGGCTAAGAATATATTAAACTTTAATAATAAAAACGTTTTTTTAAACATTTATTTATTATTTTTTTTTAAATAATATTTTTGGCCTTATTCAGACTTCATACATTTCAGTTGTTTTCATAACAAAAATTTAATTATAAATAAAAAAAGGAAAAAATACAAATCGAATTAAGAAACTATTATTACTATTGTAATAATAGTTTCTTGTTCCGATTTGGATACACAATATTCTGCCAAAAGTTGTAAAATATCATTATCAGCATCTTTCTTTTTTTGGTTGCCTTGTGGATTGCGTAAGTTTGAAATCAAGGGATCTGATGGACACAAATGCGCATGCATTAAGCCTTTCATTGTATTTAATCGGGATGTCTTTCGCGTATGGTGCTCACGGAAATTGCGGTAATCTTCGCCGGGCTTCTAACGCTTCTTCCGACATCCTAATTGAAGTGGTGATACTTTAATTATATCGGCTCCATGTATAAAGATTTTATGTATGGAACACGGCATATAAAACCAAGTTCTGATAAAAAGTTCTGCGGTCTGTAAAGCATATGCTTAAAAAATTCAATATCGATTTTGAGCCCGCAAGAAATGAGATTCTGCTCATTCCGTTCAGCGACATTAAATTTGGTAGAAGAATGAGCTTCTTCGAGGCGCGTAACAATATGATCTACCATATCTTTTAAAGGCACTTGAGCTGAATAGTTCGTAAGTTGAACTCCATTTGGATAACATTTTAGTTTCGTTTTGTTGGAACATTCGTCAAACTTCTTATCGGGTGTTCCACGATTAGTCAGTGGATTAACTAATAAAAGTTATCCGTCTAACCTCTCCTTGTTGTTTTCTTCAAATTTGTGGCTGCTTCTATGGTCGAATTTCCATTTCTCAGCCAATTTTGCTACAAATTTTGTAATTTTTTGTTTATTAGAAGAACTTTATTAGCATCGCACATGCTGATATTAATGATATTATGAAATATATGAGTTTCAATGACAGGAAAATTTTTAGTAGGCACAGGTTCGTTGCGCCATAGTAAATAAACTTCTCGTCTGAGCATCGACATTTTTCCTAAAAAATGCAATATCATGTAAAGTTGCAGGTGGCTGCAGATCATTTGGACATTTTACAATCTCAAGACGACATAGTAATTTAAAAAAATTAAACACTTTGAAAATTGAATTAAACGACGCTAGATCGTCCATTTCGCCCACAGTGCAATGAAGACCCCTAATGTTTTTGGTAAAGATCGGTTAATATCTAGGAATGAAAAGGCCCAAATACTTAATTTTTATCGGTTTTTATGGTCGCTCCAGAGGCCGCAATTATGGCCCAAACATCTCGAATTTTTACATGGAGAAGGGGATTTGGCCAAAGAATAAGGTTTGATAAAGATCAGTCAATATTTTGTGGATCAAATGGACTCTGACTTTTGTGTGAAAAATGATAAATTTGTTTTTCTATAGCGTATATATTTATTCCTGAAGGACATAAAGACGAGAAGTTGATAGTATATCCAAGAGAGAAATTGATACCAATTATATTGTCGTATGTACTCGTATGTGAGAGTTACACGTAAATATTTACAGGTGCTTACGTACTCAGATATTATTTAATAAACCATTACCGCATTAGAGGGCGGAAATATAGCGCTGATCGCTTTGAAATGTTCCATAAGGTTCCAATTATGGTCAAGGACAACGCCTATAATTTTCGGTGATGATCAGATAATAATTTTGGGATGAAGTGGACCGAAAACTTTTTTGTGTTTGTTTTCAATCGACCATTTGTGGGGGAGGTACCAAAAGGAGTAAAGCAGTGGGTCCCATCTTCGGACTTGATCTAAACTTGGTTTAGATACAAGGTTGTGCAAAGTTTGTTTCAAAGTGGGCATTCCATTCGCCTGCTATAAGATTTGAACATATTGAATATTTCGACCATTTTGGGGGGAGGATACTGATTTGTAAAGATAAAATGCTGTGCAAAGTTTGTTTCAAATCGGACAATCCATTCACCTTATATTATATTTAAAAATATTGAAAATTTCGGACTAGATTTAGGCTTCGTAAATATAGAAGGTTGGCTTAAATTGAACATTTCATTCGCCTAGTATTAGATTAAAAAATATTGAAAATTTTCACTTTATTTGGGGGAAATACCTGAAGGAGTTGATCAATGGATCCCATCTTCAGACATGATCTAGGTTTGGTAGATATAATAGATTGTGCAAAGTTTGTAACAAATTTTACCCTTTTTGGGGAAGGCATCAGAAGGAGTGGACCAATGTGTCCAATCCACTTCATCTAGGCTTAGAAAATATAATTGGTTGTAAAGAGTTTGGTTCAAATCGGACTATCCGATTTCCCATGATATTATCAAATTATTTTTTGCACAATTTTGACCCTTTTGTCGGGGAGGTACCACAAGAAGTGGACTGATATTCCCCATCTTCGAACTTTAACTATGTTTGGAAAAATATAAAGATGTGCAAAGTTTGGATGAACACGATTATTTCCTTCAAGAGTTATCGTGCACACAGCCGGCCAGACGGACGGACATTTGTAAATCGACTCAACATTTTATGAAACGGATTTGGGGTCTAAACCCAATATTTCGATTAGGCAAATTTTCAACGTATCATAGTGTATATACTCTTAGTAACCATAAGGCAGAGGCTATAAAAATATTTCAAAGCGATCAGAGATATATTTCCGCCTTCTAGTGTGGTAATGGGTTACTAAATAATATCTCAGTACGTAAGCACCTGTAAATATTCAAGTGTAACTCCCACATCTGAGTACATAGGACCATATAAATGGTATAAATTTATAGTTCAACCTCTTGGGTATGCTATCAACTTATCGGGTCTTTGTTCTTCAGGGGTAAATATATACGCTATAGAATACAAATTTGGTCATTTTTCACAAAAAAGTCGGGGTACATTTGACCCGCTAAGTATTGACCGATCTTTATCAAATCATGCATACTTATTCTCTGGCCCGATTCCATTCTCCATGCAAAAATTCAATTTGGGTCATAATTGCGGCCTCTGGAGCGACCAGAAAAACCGACAAAAATAAAGTTTTTGGTCCATTTCATCCCCTAAATATTAACCGATCTTTTCCAGGTACCAAAAGGAGTGGACCAATATTCCTTCTCTTCGAATTTGAAGTACGTTTGGAAGAAATGTTACAATTTATAATAAATTTCTTTATGTTACTGTTTACAACACAACACATGCTCGCACGTCAAACAGTACTCAAAACCAGTGAGCGGAGCAGTATAGTCGGACGGGGCCGACCATCCGATACCCTACACAACTATCGTGGAACTCAAACTTTCTGTGGATTTTTATTACTAGCATTGACCATACTTCGTGATAGATGCACCCTCTTGCCCGATTACACTGACATATTTTCCGAATATTACTAATATTCAGTACAGTATAGATCGACTCGAAAAAGTTTTCGGTCCACTTCATCGCAATATAATTATCTGATCATCACCGAAAATTATAGGCGTTGTACTTGACCATAACTGGAACCTTATGGAACATTTCACAGCGATAAGCGCTATATTTTCGCCCTCTATTGTGGTAATGGGTTACTAAAAAATGTCTGAATACGTAAGCACCTGTAAATATTTGAGTGTAACTCCCTCATCCGTGTACATACGCCAATATAATTGGTATCAATGTAAAGGTCAACCGCTCCTCTTGGATATAATATCAACCTCTCGGGTCGATGTCCTTTAGGAGTAAATATATACGCTATAGAATACAATTTTTGTAATTTTTCCCACAAAAGTCAGGGTCCATTTGACCCGCTAAATATTGACCGATCTTTATCAAAAGAGGCATGCTTATTCGTTGGCCCGATCACCTTCTCCATGTGAAAATTCGTGATGTTTGGGCCATAATTGCGGCTTCTACAATAGGGGTCTTCATTAGGCCGAACCCATCCTACATGCAAAATTTCGTGAAGATTGGTCCATAACTGTGGCCTGTATCGTGTTTACAAATTATAATGGACAGACGGACGGACACACATGTCTAGATCGACTCAGCTAGTCGAGATATGATGATCGGTATACTTAAAGGTGGGTCTTGGACCAATATTTCGCGGCGTTACAAACTCTTGGGGCTGCACAATGCTATAATACCCTGACAACATAGTTGTGTAGGGTATAAAAATCAAACTTTCCAATGGAAATGCCAAATAAAGCAAGGCAAAGCCTTTCTTTCGCCTAGTAAGCTTCGTTTTCTAAATAGCGGATATTTGAGAGTAATATTAAAAATCAGGTCCAAAATTAATATTTCTGCGGGATGTGTTCTATTAAGTCTAAAATCTATTTCGGGCCAATAAGAACGAAAATTCGGGAAGATATCTTCAAAATAATGGTAATGTGGTTTTATATATTTTCAAACATGACCTGCCTATTTAAAGGACGCTTTCGGAATTCAAAGGAGATTACAATCTTTCTATGTTAGAAATGGAACGTGTAGATGATACCCAGCACTTCCCACTTCTCATCATATCATCATCGCCTGAGTTTACCATCACAGAATGTTAAAGCAAAAAACATTTCTGTTATGCAAGCAAATATTTTACCAACCGAGATAGTTGAATATTGAATGAATGCTAAGTATTTCAATTCAAAATGGAGCTGACATACCTGGTCATTCCCCTTAGTCCATGTTCTAAAATCGCATGGTAAATAACTTTATTGTCGGAATGGAATGTTTGTCGAACGTTTATCATTTCGTGTATGCCGTTGTGCGTTCGGCCAACAAAACTAAATACTTGAATTCTTTTTTCCAGCTAGAAAAGAGGCCACTCGCCCTAAGTCCATAGAAGGATGTGGGACATTTCATGGTGAAGAATACCTGACTTTAGATAAGAGAATAACTTCGGGTAAAATGTGCGTTCTGTGTCTAGGGTGGATACAGGCTAGGTGAATAGGCTCAGGCATTTGACCGCAGTTCGGAGGCAACTTCATTTGAAGTAATTAGAAAAAGAAAATATTGGCTGACGTTGCTCTAGGATAAATTTTGTATCAACATTTTAGGTTTCGATGATTTATATGATTATTTCATGAAATGTCTTGTCTCTTCATATTTTATTTTAAATATTCCTTTTTTATTTTTCAATTGCAAAAATGAAGACCCAATTTTGCCTCTATCCACTTAGCAAAGCGATAATTTTTGCTCTTCATTTTGCCTCCCCTAAAAACGGGCAGATGGATTTGTTCATTTGCATTGTATAGCGGGGATGCTATATTCGTTTTGATATTACACCTCCGCTGCCTACCCCTCTCTCACAAGAACTGACGACGACGTTGCTCATGCAGTATTCATAAATATGCTGTGTAAACTGCAAACGGTGAACTAAAAACGTCACACATACTAAAAAAGGATCAAATATGTAGGATAGGATATAATCCCGCCATCCAACGCCCCACTCTGCTCCTTTGAAAGTATCCTGTTTTCTCGTGTATGCAGGTCATACCAACGACTAAATTATTATACTTTTCCAAAGGAATGATTATTTTTTCTACTCCGAGGAATACTTTAGCAGGTTGTCAGTGCTCTTCTTTAATGTGACTTCAATTTGTATTTGGTTTGCTTGTTTCTGTTGTTGTTCTTGTCCCTAGCAACGAACGTAATAACAAACCTTAATCAAAAGAGTTATGTTCGATTGAAGAGAGGGACCTTAGTAAACGGGAGCGTCCTGAAGGATGATAATAATGATTGATTACTTTGTACTGCGCATAAGAAAGGTAAGACTGATGGATCAAAAACATATTAAGAAATTCAGTCAGAAAGAATTTTCATTAGGGTGTGTAATTATTGGAAAATTTTCTTTGATTATTGGGAGGGATAGAGGCATGCAAAATTTAATCATATCCTACATAACTATGTTGTAAGGTTATTATAGCATTGTGTGGCCTAAAAAGTTTGTAATGTCGTGAAATATTGCTCGTAGAACTCGATCTAGATATGTGTGTCCGTCCGCCTGTTCATTACAAACACGATACATGCCACAGTTATGGTCACGAAATTTTCCGTGTAGTTCGGGGTCTGGCAAAAGAAAACTGCTATTGTTTTTGGTAGTGATCGATTAATATTAAGGGGATGAAATGGACCAACAACTTTATTGATGCTTGTTAAATCTGGTTCGCTCTAGAGGCCACAATTATGGTCATTCACAGTTAGAAGGATATAGCCATAAAATAAATATGACAGTTTTGATAAAGATCGATCAATATTAAGCGGTTCAAATCGACACAGACCATTGTGTGAAATTTGAAAAAAAAAAAAAAAATTATTCTATGGCGAATATTTGACCTTTACAACAATACAACTATATAATTGGTATCAATAATGTGGGAATTATACGAAATTATTTAAAGAGATCTACTTTTTCTTGTTACCATTACCACACTTGGCTTATATTTCGCGCTGATCGATTTGAAATTGTACACCAAGACCCTTCTTTGTAAAATAACCGAAAAATCAACTCGGAAAAATCTGGACAATATTTCTTATTGCGAAATATTGTCCAGATTGATTGAATATTAATCCGCAGAGAGTTAAAGTTTCGTAGAAGTTCTGTAGGGTATCATATGGTCGGATCGTCCAACTATACAGCTCCGCTCAATGGATTTCCTTTACTTTTGATAATGTACTTTGAGTCATTTTCGCATTCGATTTGTAACATGGCAATTTTTTTCCTCCTCCTGTTCCTTCCATATGCATCAGATAAATATAATATCGGCTGACACATATGCTTTGAATTTATTTAGTTCGAAAATTATGAATATCGGTCCAATTCTCAAAATTTTGCTGAAAACTCGGGCCATTCCTTCTGGTATCACCCCACAAAGAGTTAAATTTTTGAAAATTTGTAAATCTCATATGAAGCCAACAAAATATTTAAATTTCATTCAAACGAAATACTTTTATCAAACCTAGATCAATTCCGAAGATGATACCCATCGGTCCACAATTTTGATATCATTATTGTGTCTGCATTTAAAAACAATTTTAAATTTCATATATGAAATTGGTATCCGATTTGATCCATTCTCATTGAAGTCTATACGTCAACTACTTCTGGTGTCTCCCCACAAACAGCCATTTTGAAGGTTTTTCAGGATTTTCCATTGAAGATACGCTTACTTAGCACAGCGAGATGTTTGGGCATAATTGCGGCCTCTGTAGCGTTCAGAAAAATCGACAAAAATAAAGTTTTTGGTCCATTTCATCCCCTACATATTAACCGATCTTTACCAAAAACAATAGGGCCATGCAAAATTTCGTGAAGATTGGTCCATATCTGTGGCATGTATCGTGTTAAAAAATTATAATGGACAGACGGACGGACACACATGTCTAGATCGACTCAGCTAGTCGAGATATGACGATCGGTATACTTAAAGGTGGGTCTAGGACCAATATTTCGCGGCGTTACAAACTTTTGGGGCTGCACAAAGTTATAATACCCTGACAACATAGTTGTGTAGCGTATAATAATATTCGAAAAAAAACCCCTATAAAAATGCTTCCCCACTTTTAGTAGTTTAAAGATTTCAATTGAATTTTCTCATCGATGTGGGTACAGTTTGGCATATCAGATTCCTGGTGAATAAAAATATCTTTCCCGAAATTATTCAACATAGATTATTTTTCTTTTTAAACATCACCATACAAATCTTCCGTACAATTTTCGGTATCTTGAAGTTTCCAATTTTTTTAAACTGCCTGTAATTTAGAACATTATTTTATCTGAACACGAATAACCTGAACTATTATATAGAGAGCTCGGCCGAACTTAACAATGCTTTCACTTATTTTCATTAATATATTATAATCGTAGAGAAAATACATGAGCTGTGAGTAGAGGTATTTTGAGAAAGTCATTAAGGTAACTGCATACTTACATACATTTATGCAAATAATATGCCGGCATATTATTATACATTCCATAACAAGGGATGTAACTTTGCTCATATGATTATGTATATATACGATAGATACATATATAGTTTATAGGGAATTCATTGTAAATCTTGCTATTGAAAAGATACCGACCACTATTAGTGGACCTTATATTTATCACACTTTATCTCTAGTTCCTAGAAATATTAGGATTTCAGAGTTGTTTATTCCTGATATCACATCTCTGCATGTTGATGTGTCTACAGTAGAACTTCTCCACAATGAATATTTTCCCAATATGAATTTTATTTATAAATAAAATTGTTTTTTTTTTTTACAATTCTCTCACACAATAATCGTTTTCTAATGAATATTCTCTACCTTGATTTCCAAGTAATTTATTATAGGTATGTTCCACTGTCTATATATATATTCATTTCCATACAGAGTCTGTTTTTCTTAGTCTGCTGAGTTTTCTATTTTTTTTTATGCAGATGTCTATTGACTTTTGTGGTAGAAGAGTCTGTGTATGTGTGTGTGTGTTTAGGCTTTATTAGGGCGGCTCAGTACAATTGTGGCTGTGGATTACTACTACTACTACCGTGCATGAGAGTGATTATGGGTGGAATGAGCGACTGTGACACAAAAAGGAAAAAATATTCTTGTTTTGAAAGGGTTTTTGGATTTTTTGTTGAAGCTGAGGCTGGGGTGTGAAGTGTCGCCGCATAAAAGCCTTTTCATGCATACGATTTTGTTTTCCGTTTGTTTTCACTTCTTCGCCATAGTTTCCCTGATGCAGTTGTTGCTTGCTCGACGATGAATGCAAGTGAATGAACTTTTGCGACAGAAAAAATGCAAGCCGACTGCTGCAACTACTGAGCCTTAGCGCACCATAAATGGGACAACAATGGCATGGCAACTAGTGAGCGTATAGTTTTATGGTAGCAATCAATTGCATCCCCTGCAAAGATCCTAAATGAACATATTGCAACGAGGGATCAAGGGATAGTAGGCAAAAAAAATTATATTTAAGTAAAAATAAGGGCAAAATTGTTTAGTAATTTACATAATATTTAAGGGGAGGAATATATATTTGTATGTGTATATATGTATTAATAAAAAAAGTGTCAGTCGGTGTCAGCCTATGGTTTGCGGAGGTCTTTGGAATTACACACAGGTTTTATTATTCGCTTTATATGAGTTATACATATGTTTTTTATCAATAGGATTCGGATTTAATGTCGATTAAATCGGTAATTCTATTCGCTTCAAATTAAAATCACACGTTTATAAAATATTAATCCTTTGTAGGGTGACGTATTCAAAGGAGAGAGCCGACGGGTCCCATCTTCAGGCGTGATCTAGACATGTTAACGATAATAGGTGGTACTATGTTAGTTTCAAGGCACACATTCCATTCGCCTGATATTGAATTTATAAATATTGGAATTTTTGATTATTTGTGGGAGATGTGCCAGAAAGGGTGGACCAATATGTCCCATTTCTTCGGACTTGTTTCTGATTTAGTGTTGATCAATTCGCTTCAAATTAAATTTACATATTTATAAAGTATTAACCCCTAGTGGGTGTGGTACCAGAAAGAGAGGACCGACGGGTCCCATTCTCGGGCGTGATATAGACTTGGTAAAGATAATAGGTGGTGCAAAGTTTGGTTCAAAACGAATAGTCCGTTCGCATGATATTATAACATTATTGTTTTGTAAAATTTTGATCTATTTGTGGGGGAGTTACCAGAAGAAGTGAATCGATATTCCCCATCTTCGAACTTGAATTAAGTTTAGAAGAAATATTACGATGTGAAATGTTTGAATGAAATCGGTTACATGTCTATAACGCCGCGAATTGACGACAGTCTTTCCGGAACAATCTATGATGCGCACCAATCTATGATTTTTCTGAATATAATAGCCTGCCATCAATTACTGCAGGATTCTCAGGACACCAAAAACGAAAGTTTTGTTCATTAACATATCCACCAAGTGAGGAATGTGTTTCATCATTGAAGAAAAATGTTATTCACATGAATGTCCCGCCGCATCTTCCAACATTTTAGGTTGACGGTGTTTTGGTATTACGGGTGAACAACATATTTACAGAACATTTTCGATACAGGTCACTGATTTCACCTCATATAAATGTACCGCCAAATTTCGGTATATTGAAGATGTTTGCCGAATTCCCGTACCAATTGGTTTTACCATGACATTACGGAGTCTTGGTGAATAAAAAACCTTCATTCAAAAAAAAAAAAAAAAAAAAAAAAAAACAGTAAGGAAAGTAGTAAAGTCGGACTGGACCGACTATATGATACCCTTTACCACTTTGGGTATATTCTACATATGTATCCTAACAGACGACGCGTTTTTGTTATATATCTATATATGAAACGATTTCAGGGAAAATTGCCAGAGACTAATTTATATTACTTCAGTACGTTGTGTTAATCGGCCTAGCTATGGATCTTTTCACGAAGCCTAGCAACATCATTTTAGACTTCCAGGGAGTTTGGTGCACCAATTACCTAAAATCGGGCGAAACTAAATTTGAATCGATTTTCATGAAACTTAGCACACATTATTATAGACGTAATTCAGTACGCTATGCCAAATTTCGTGCAAATCGAAAAATATATAGGGTTTTTGGTGCACCAATTACCTCAAATGGGATGAAAATATATATGGGAGCTATATCTAAATCTCAACCGATTTTTCCCAATTTCAATAGAGTTCGTCCTTTGGCCAAACAAATGAGCTGTGCCAAATTTCATCCAATTCGGATCATAGATGCGATCTGTATTTTGTTTACAATTTAACAATGACAGACGGACAGGCGGACGGCCGGACATGCATAAATCGACTCAGACTGTGATTCTATGCATATTCGCAAAATGAACCATTGGTCTATCTCTATTATTTTTGCCTGTTACAAACATATGCACAAAGACATAATACCCTGTACCACAGTGTGGTGAAGGGTATTAAAACTGTTCAACATAGGTACATATTTTCAAATAGCCACTAGAGAACGATTACTCTTAATTTTTGGTACATATTTCTTATTATCTTATTATATACTATACATATATAAATATTTTTTTATTTATTTCTCCATCAAACATCGTCCAAATTCAAAAAAAAACAATTAATAATATGGGTCTGTCCTTAAATTGATTAAATGTTAAAGCATATGATTTTTCAAAACAATTTTCGTAAAATGCCCATTTCGAACCTCCCGAGGCATTTTAGCAATGACCGGCATATTATTAATTGCGAATGTCTTACATTGCCAGTCACTCAGTCACTCAGTTTGTCAGTTGTGATTTATGAGCTGTGATTCAATGCTGCTAAATCGTTGCCATATCCGCCTCTCTGTTTGAATTTTATGGCCTAATACAACAAGTTGGTTGCTTGTCCGGTTATCCGGTTCCTCCTACTACTCACACAACCAAACACTGAATACATCCCCAATACACACACACCCCAGCCAAACTCACTCCATCCCACCCACTTACACACCGAGAAACTGTTGTTGAACCAGATAATCATCGATAAAACATGATGATCATCTATTAAAATAAATCACGTTAACGCCTTAAACATTAAACATAGGATGTGAAAACACTTGGTGACATTTTTGTACAAATGTGAGTGCGTGTGTTGGTTTGTCACAGCACATCCCCTGACTTGGTAAGCCAAAGGATATTACAATAACTATCATTTGAGAAAGTGGCAACATGGGAAGAAAGTAATTCGAAAGAAATAAGAAGAAAACTAGCAAGCAATGCATTATAGATGAACGGTAGTGACATTGTAATACCCTATACTGGACTTGGGACCCTATATGGTATATATGACAAAACAATAAGCTATATTTATAATTTTCTAAGAGAAGTGGTTTGGAACAACTCTAGTTTAGTAAAAACGATCAGATTTTTCTGAAATTTTTTCCAGAAGTAGGTATTTTTACCATATGGGGATATCTTTTTTTCTTGGTGGACGTACCCGGTTATTTGACTCGGAAGTTCGGGTACGGATACCCGGTTGGTTATATCCGGTTCTACGGTTCCGGATAATATAAAATGGGTATCATTTTAAAGGTTATAAAAATACCTTTCCATTGAGTGGCTATATGATGGGGTTATCACTTTTTTGGAGATATAGTCAAAAAACTGATAGACCACGATTTGCCCTTTTCAAAATGTTGCGACAGAAAATCCTTCTAAATAGAATTTTTTTTTGTGTAACCGGCCTTTGGCCGGGGATTTAAGACTTTCTCCTGTGAACAGATACCAAAACCGCCTTCGCGACAGAATATCGTGTTAAATAGAATATATTTTTTGGGTGACCGGCCTTCGGCCGGGGATTTAAGACTTTCACCTATGGGCAGATGCTAACACCGGCTACGCGACAGAAACTCCTTCTAAATAGAATATTATTTTGTGTAGCCGGCCTTCGGCGGGGGATTTAAGACTTTCTACTATGGACAGATACCAATACCGGCTACGCGACAGAATCTCTTGTTAAATAGAATTTTTTTTTTTGGGTGACCGGCCTTCGGCCGGGGATTAAAGGCTTTCTCCTATGGACAGATGCCAACACCGGCTACGCGACAGAAACTCCTTCTAAATAAAAATTTAAAACTTTCTCCTATGGACAGATAATAACACCGGCTACGCGATTTTTCCTTGATTTTGTAGGGTTCTAAGGTCCATATCTTTTGATCCACAACAGATACAGCCACATTTCGCACAATTTTGAAAAGGATAAATTGTGGTCTATCATTTGAGTCTGGGTTGGAGAAGGACTATAATGGACCCAAGTTCGACTTTCCACTCAATGGAAAGGTATTTTTATATCCTTTAAACCGGGTAACCGGGTACGTCCCCCAAGAAAAAAAGATATCCCCATAATTAGGGTAAAAATACATACCTCTGGAAAAAATTTCAGAAAAATCTAATCGTTTTTACTAAACTAGAGTTAAGCCATCTAAAATTCCAGTCTATAGCCACTTCCTTTGGAAAATACCTCTATGACTTTAAAATATCAAAAAAGAGCGGTAACGTTATATAGGTATTTTTTCCCAAACATAAATATTTATTGCCTACTTACAGGCACATAGATTAAAAAATCAAGATTGTAAAGTACCTATATTGTAAATTTTATGCCAATAGGTTTTCCATTGATAAATGAGCCTAGAACCGAACTTGGTCGTTATGAACATTCGGAATAACTATGAATAATATTTAGATATATTGCAAACGGAACAAGAAAACATACCTGATATTTTCCGATGGTGTAGGGCATGAAACAATCAAGAAGTTCTTGTCCATTTCTTTGGCGCAAGCGGCAAACGGAAATGCAACAAGAATTTATTTATCTTTGTGTAAATGGGAATTGCCATCCATACGCAGTATGGCACAAACACCATCGAAAGGCATCGTCGAATAAAACGTGCTTTCGAAACATGGCTATACTATGGGGAGAATATTTCCACTGAATCCCATTTAAACTTAAAGTCTATAAATTTTCAATTGAAATGATAAGCAGTTCGTGTGTGTGCAACATGTGTTCGAAATCTTTCTTTTTTTTTTGCTTCCATGTAGCTGCTACATTGTGGATGGTTTACTACACGGCTAAGTGTAATATGACACAGTGGTATAGATGAATTGTATATATATATATACAAGTAAAAAAAGAAAACAATTCTACAGGAAGGACCTTTAAAATCTACGCAGGGATCGCTATAAAATGTCTGTCAAAATACTGAATAAATGCTGAATGTAGATAATTTTCGGCAAACAACAATGGAAATTTTCGACTAAAAACATCTAAAAAATGAACATTATATGAGTACCCTCTTCTAATCAATAAGACTACAAAATATAAGGCAGCTAATGCCTTTGAAATACCAAAAATTGGTCGGTGCCGTTATATAGGAGCTATACCTAAACGCAAAGCGGTAATGATAGTTGTTGGAAGAAAAAATCGATACCCCTTGAGAACCTAAACAATCAACAAAGAGCCAATTCGATTAAAAACTTGCGCAAACTGCCCAAAATACGATGTAATGAGGGAGGGTGTGAGGGGAACCATTAACCGGAAAAATGACAATTTTTGGTTAGAAGACTTTCTAATCATCAACCACCCAAAATATGAAATTACAGAGTATTTGGTTGAAACACTAGCACAATCTCCGCAAAATGTTGAAATTTTTAATGTATCTTTATGTGGGGGCTACCCTAAAATCAATTGTTAATTTTTATGGGAACAAAGCATGCCCAAACTCCTAAAAAAATACCGAATATTCCAATATAAATAATTTTTTCATACGTGTAGTGAATCTCAAACACCAAATTACCGCCAAAACTGGGAGAATCAGTGCCCATACTACCCAAAATACCGAATACTGGGAGATACCGTTATATGCGGGCTATCGAAAAATGTGGACCAATATTGATAGTTTTCAGTAGGGACATTGTATACCTAATGAGAAGTCTAAAAACATGCCCTAACGCCTCAAAATACCGAAGATTAGGGGGTTGCCGTTATATGGGGGCTATAGGGGCTGATACATCCCCTTTTCAATACCAAACATCTTAGGAGCCATGAATTTCCGAGCTTTATGGTAAATGTTGCGAACTCCATTCTGATTTCAACAGACAGACTGACTTGCATAAATTGACATAGATTTTTTTTGTGATAAAGAATAAAAAACTTAATGGGGTCTCCGGAGAATATTTCGAGGTTTCGCAAACGGAATGAAAAAAAATTATACACATCCCCCAATTCTTGTACATGATGAGAACACTCAAATCTTGGCTCAAGCCGGCGTTTTTGGCCGGCCAAAACGAGGTATTGTTGGGACATCCGCCATACAGCCCAGACATGGCACCCAATGTCTTTTTATAATTTTCGCACATCAAAAACCAAATTTTTTTAAGTGTCACAATCGGAGTGGAGATCCGACTATCCATTGAAGTGCACTTTTTCCTTTTTTCTCCTCGCTACTGAACTGATTTCGGTTTTGTTGCAAGTAAAGAACTGTGTTTGCTATTGCCAAAATCAAACTATTCTATGAGAGAAGCAACCGTTTCCTTCTTGGCGATTATGTTTGCTAAAGTTTCTGGTTTTTATTTCAATCGGTCCAAATGTACTACTGGCTCCTCAAACAATATTGGATTGGAGTCTTTTTTGTCGTTTTGGCTAGATGCCACAATTGCGTGGGTGCCATCGCATCTTGAAAGTTTGACTAAGTGTGTGCTTGCGACCAATTTCTATAAGTGTCTTACCATGCCACACTTGTAGCTTCTTTTTCTTTATCATGGAGTGTATATATATTTAAAGGTTTGTGTGTACGTTTTCATCTTTTTCAAGTTGTTACACACATTATAAATAGTTTTTTTTGTTCAACCAAAGAAAATTCCCAAAAGCAAAAAAAAACAATTGACGATGGTTAGTTTTCTTGAGCTTTGCCAAAGCAATGTCATCACGACAGAGGGTAGAATTCTCAAGAAGAAGAAAAAAAAAACGGCAAGAAAAATAATGTGAATCCTGATTGTATTAGAGTGTTTAAGTGTAAAAGCCACATTGATTTAGACATTTGTAACAATTGCTTTTATGGTTATTTGTTTCCTCCCCAATGTGGTCTACTTCAGCAGCAAACAAATTATCCTTCCTATAACCATGCACATGTGCGCAAATTTCGATTAGGGGGGATGTGAGTAAAGCAATTCAATTCAAGAGAAATAAAAATACTTTAAAATTGCTGACTATTAAATGATTTGTAACGCCCCGATTTGTGTAAAATGGAGATTTGGTGGCATTAATAATGATGTTCGTATACTTCTTAATTTAATATTCGATTTTTCGGATTTTTCAAGACCTTTTGTATGGGAGGTATACGAAATCTTGATCAGATCTATTCAATTTTTTTCAGTTTCTTTGTAAAAATAAGTAGATATAAATTGTCAATTTTCGTTGAATTTGGTTGAAAATTAAAGATTTTGTAGGCCAAAAGGTGTGAAATTCTATATGGAAGGTATACCAAATCTTGGTCCGATCTATCCAGGTTTTTATCAGTTGATTTCCAGACATAAGTAGATAACAATTGCCAATTTTCTTTGAATTTGGTTGAAAATTAAAGATTTTATAGGCCAAAAAGGGTAAAATTCTCAAGACCCGCTATATGGAAGGTATACCAAATCTTGGTCCGATCTATCCAATTTTTTGTCTGTTGCTCTTTAGGCAAATACTTAGCACTTGTACCAAATTTCATCCACCTACGATAACTCCTTCTATTTTTGGCCGCTGTTAATATGAACTCGCGACATAGTGCTTCTTTGTAGTCAAATAATGAAATAATTACAAAATTCCACATAAACGGTGAGAAGTTTGGGAGAAATATTTAATTGGATGGGAAAGACATACGTTAAATATAAAAAAAAATCTGCGAAAAGGAACGAAGTCGGTATTGTGATAACCTTCATCATCTTATAAATATACAGGGTTATCCGTTTCGTGGTTTCAAAAGTAATCGTAAATAAAACACATATAAAATAATTTTTAAAACCTCCACCACAAGGTGGAGTGTGTAATAAATTTGACATTCCATTTGCAAAATATCCAAATATACATCTGACATGGGCAATATTGCCAATTTTTTAACATAGCTGAAGTCGAGGTTCATCCCTTTATAACTCGGGAATTACTTAAGTATATGAAAAAAAAAAAAATTTTTAAGTTTTGATTAATTGATCTGTCGTTGCAAATTTTTCATGATATTGACAATAAAACTTTTTTTGGGTGGAAGCTGTGTAAAACTAGTGATCGGAGCATTATAGTACGATACCCTACACAACTATCACAGAACTCTATCTTTTTGCGGATTTTTATTCCAAGCTTAGGCAACTATAACGAAATATTGCCTAAGCTCGGAATAAAAATCCGCAAAAAGAGGTCCGCATCAAAGAGGCCCGTTTAGAGGTCAACAACACCTCTTCCTTACACTGGCATGTTTTCCGAATATTACCAATATTCAGTACAGCCCTTGTCGACATTCCCTGTGTAATTGTAGCCTAAAATGAGTTTTCGGTCCACTTCATCACAAAATTATTATCTGATCATCACCGAAAATTATAGGCGTTGTCCTTGACCATAACTGAAATCTCATGGAACATTTCAAAGCGATCCGCGCTATATTTCCGCCTTCTAGTGTGGTAATGGTTTATTAAATAATATCTGAATACGTAAGTACCTGTAAATATTTACGTGTAACTCCCACATCCGAGTAGATACGACAATATAATTGGTATCTTTTTAAAAGTAAGCCACTCCTCTTGGATATACTATCAACTTCTCTCACCATAGTGATTGCAATATTGAAAATACAGCTTTGCAATTTTGCACATACATTGTTATTACTCCTAGGATGTTTGGTATTGGAAATGGGATATATCGATCCACGTTTTGGTGTAGGACCCATATAACGGTACCTCCCAATATAGTTATTTTGATGCTTTTGGATAAGTTTTCAACTAATTAGCTAATTAGCCAATTATGATAAGTTTTCAACTAATTTTACATATCTCCCATATAATGGTATACACCTACACATAAAGGTTCCGCCCTATTTTCATTATTAAAAAGTTTTTGAACGAATTTTCTCATCGAAGTGGTTATAAAATATCCTTCACACAAATGCCCCCATTTTCGGTATGTTGAAGTTCCTACCTCAAGTTTTCAACATGAATGCCAATGATTTGGGCATTAATTTGCAAGAGCAGGTTCTACCAACTACCACACAATGCAATGACCATATCGTGCTTTAAGAGGTTTAGATAATCGTCCAATTATGCGTATTCTTACTTCTAAAATCACATGAATTTATTAATTTAACTACCTAGCTTGTATTCGTTATTCGTTTTCTCCGCCTGAAGCAGACCACCAAACTTGATTTCAGAAATAATTCATTTAATTAATAACCGCAAAACAAATGATGCCCTTGTCAAATATATAATTGACCAGGTAGCAAAAAAAACTTCTCTACTCGTGCCCTTCTTTTAAGTATTTCCCTTTTTGATGACGACCTTAATATTTAAAATTTTGTTCAACTTTCATATATTTCATACCACCCCCAACTGACAAGTTGGAACGGAAACACATTTCGTTTGGAGCGATGATTTTGCAGCAAACATTTTTAGACTAAGCATTTTTTTTTAATTTTCTTTCTATGTGTACATGTATTGGTTGGGTTACAACCACCATTCCTGAGGGATATATTACGATGCTTAGTAAACGAGAATTGCTTAACACGTGTGATAATATCCCAGAAGTGTCAAAAGCATAAATCTGCCATCAGCTATGAAAACAACCAACAACATCGATCAATACTCACTTGGAGTGCAAAAGTTAATGGCTGAAAAAATTGAATTTCCCAAAGAAATAGGTTAATTGAATTTGGAAAATTTTACTCAATTTTAAAAAGAAATTGCAAAAAAAGGACAACTACATAGACGTCGTTAAGTTTCTGCCGGGCTGAACTTTTTATAAACTCCACCATGGGGGTATTATGTTAGTGACAAAATGTGATAATAACTTGTTCATGCCCTGCAAATAATGTTCCAAATTACAATATTCAGGTTGGAAAACAGGGGTAGAAAATAAATGGGTCATTTGCATGGGGAATATTATAAAACTGTATTATTTTATCTATATTATCACATAATCTATGTTGAGTAATTTCTCGAAATACGTTTTTTAGTCAACAGTTAAAATCTTATAAATACCGAAAATCTAAAAATATGTTTTCTTTTGGCTTTTCAAGAACGCGGAATGCCAAATTACAGCCACACGTTGAAAAAATTTGGCTACAAATATCAAGATATCGGAAAATTTATTCGGTTGAAAATGCTGCTCAAAACTAAAAAAAAAAATTGGGATTGGGGCTGGGGCTGGGACTTTCTATGGTCAAATTTTTACCTTTATTGAATTAATTAAAGTAGTTATTCAGAAGATTGCGATCATAGCCAAACAAAGATTTATGTTTTAATCGATGCACTCTTATCATGATAATTCACTTTCGAAAATTTTCACGAGTTCGGATGATAGTATGAAGAGAAATGGGGGAGTAAAAGGGGGAGTAAATTAATGTACCAAAAAATGTAGAAAATCCATATATGGGCAATATTGCCAATTTTTTAACATAGCTGAAGCGGAGGTTCACCCCTTTATAACTCGGGAATTACTTAAGTATATGGAAAAAAGTAAATAGTTTTAGGTTAATTTATCTTTCGTTGCAAACTGTTCACGATATTGACCTCCAAAGTTTATTTTGGTGGAAGCTGTGTCTACTTTAATGTAAAAAAATGTGGAAAAAAGGTTGAGGGAAATCAGTTTTTTTATGTTCTCTATCGATTTATGATTAAGCCACTCATTCCACGGTCTTCGTGTCAAAGTAAAACTAGAAGCCAACAAAATGGGGACTACGCCCCTTATGTATCATTTTTCAAAAGCTTAACTGCATCTACCTTTAAATGATGCTGACATTTTGAAGTTCGATTTTGAGTGTTTTTTGAATTTTACTTCTAGCTTTAATACGCAAACAGGAATTTCTATAAATCGAGAAGATTATTGTAGTCGCGAATCTTCGTAATATGATATGTATTTTGTGTATGTAGTATGCACAGCTTCAGAGTAATACTCATCCGATGGTGAAAATTTTGTGCGATCAAATTTCTAAAAAAAACTTATTTTTCGGGGCAAATTTTTAGATCTGTCAACTGAATGATATGGGTACCCGCGATCAATAAGGTTTTTTACGTTTCGGATGATATAAAATCTTCTTCTTGCAAATCCATCTACTAGAACGGCGGGAACTGGCCATCCAAAAACACGAAATTTGGCAAAAAATGTTTTTGAAAATATCGCGGATTTATTTGCGTTTTCTGTGGATCATTTCCGCTTCAATAAATGACCTCATACGGATTTTGATCTTTTTCGAAAAGAGAACTTTAAAAACTTCAGCCGAAAGAGAGATGTATTCATTCAATTTATCTCAAACATAGTGTGAGCTGGCACATCCATGATTCTTAATGGACCACATTGAAATCGGTATAGATCGATGTATTTTTTTAGGGTGCACACTAAAATCAGATGCGCGTTAATGGCATATGGAGTTTTCGAAAATTATTAGCGTTTTACAATTTTTTCGGTACTTCAATGCAACGTGTGGCACATCTTAGCGGTCAAATGATATTTCGCAAAATATATATGGATTGGAAGATAAACTTCAGTACTTCCTGGAAACGGCATGCGCATCAAATGATTTTGAGAATTACGCGATTTAGACGCAATTTAAAATGTATATTTCATAATATTATTTTATTTTAAGATTTATTCCTATTTATAGAACCCCAAGATTTATCGGAAGGGTCTTGATATAATCCGCAAGGCGTATACTTATACACAAAAAGTGATTATTATTATATATGTCAAATTTTCGGCGAAATTCGGGTAAAATAACAGAATAACCACAACATTTTTTTCTGAAATTTCTTGTATAAAATTAAAAAAATAAATATGATAACATTATTTTTTCGAACCAAAAAGAAATATTTTTCCTCGATATCTTGTTTTCTTGTCGCTGTGATTTACAAACCGCTACACGGACTTGTGTGATTTTGATATAATTTGATTCATCATGGTGTATAGATTATGTAGATATTTTTAAATTTGTGCCATTGTAATTGTGCCATTGTAATTATATTGTCACGATCCTACCTAACAACTAAGTATATATTTTTTTGGTATTAATTTTCGATAGAAAAATCTCTGTAAAAGTAAGTAAAAATTAAAACAAAAAGCCAAGCAATGTTTAGAATTAAACACATCCAGCATACGCTCGGCATTTCCAGCTGTGGTTGCTACCACCCAGAAAATCCATATTTCATACTACGCAACTACATATATAGGGGTTTAGCTACTTAACTCAACACAGACACAGCCACACACACTCTCACTAAAATGCGGTGAAACAAAGGGAAAATACAAAAAAAAAAGGTTTAAAAATGTGTGCATGTGTGTGTGTATATTTTTCTAGGATATTCTCTTCACAAATACTATGGGGTTAAAACGGACTTAGATGAAAATGAACGAAGTAGGAGGAAAATATATCAGTTTTATTCATGCAAAGGGAACAAGAAGAAGAAGGAAACAACAACTACAACATAAATTATTTTAATTACCCACCATGAAGTTTTCGCAAACTTGTTGTTGAGTGATTTGTAAGGGTACTTTGAACTTTGACCCAAATCGTTATAAACCCTTATTAAAAAAACACACACACAAAAACGCAAAGAATTATTAGAATGAAAAGGGTTCAACGGTTAAAGATGTAACTAAAGGAACAGTAAATAATCGAATCTTATGTTGTTGTAGACATAAACTGTTATGGAAAGACCTGGCATTGGGAAAAATTGGTTAAAAATCGACGCTTCAGATGGCCGTTGAAAAAATAATCTTTAAAAATCAACGCTTCAGATGGTCCTTGAAAAAATAATCTTTTAAAATCCACGCTTCGGACGGTCCTTGAGAAAATGTATATGATACCCATCACCACTTTGGGTATATTGTACATATGTATCCTAACAACTGCATGTCTATGTTATCTCTTTCTCTAACCTATCCTAACATTCGCAGATTTAGCGCCGCCTGCGTAATATGGAGACATTTTATGGAAAACGATTTATAGCAAAATTGATACACGCTATTCGGTACCCCGCTTTGTTAAAAATATATTCTATGTGTGGGAGCTATATCTAAATCTGAATCGATTTTTACGAAAATTAACACACATCTTTCTAGACTTAATTCAGTACGCTATGCCAAATTTTGTGCAAATCGAAAGATATATATAGGGACCTTGGTGCACCATTTACAAAAAATCGGAGGAAAATTTATATGGAAGATATGTCGAAATCTAAACCGATTTCCCCAAATTTAACACACATCGTTCTAGACTTAATTCAGCACGCTATGCGAAATTTCGTGCAAATCGAAGGATGCAAAGGGACTTTGGTGTACTATTTACCGGAAATCGGACGAAAATATATATGGGAGCTATATCTAAATCTGAACCGATTTTCACGAAAATTAACACACATCTCTCTAGACTTAATGCAGTACGCTGTGCCAAATTTCGTGCAAATCGAAGGATATATAGGGACGTTGGTGCATCATTTACATAAAATAGGACGAACATATAAATGGAAGCTATATCGAAATCTCGACCGATTTTCCGAAACTCACCACTCATCATTCCAGACTCAATTTAGAACGCTAAGCCAAATTTTGTGCAAATCGAAGCATATAAAAGGACTATTTACCTAAAATCGGACGGAAATATATATGGGAGCTATATCTAAATCTGAACGGATTTTCACAAAATTTAACACACATCGATCTAGACTTAATTCAGTACGCTATGCCAATTTTCGTGCAAATCGAAAGATATATAGGGTCTTTGGTATCCATTTACCTTAAATCGGACGAAAATATATATAGGAGCTATATCCAAATCTGAACAGATTTTCAGGAAACTTGACACACATCATTCTAGACCTAATTCATTATGCTGTGCTAAATTTCGTACAAATCGAAAGATATATAGGGACTTTGGTACATCATTTACCTTAAACAATGAGAGTACCTTTATAAGGGGGTCATTCCAAAACTTTGCGCGATTCGGTTGAAAAAATACAACTCTACAAACATCAAATATGTGAGGGCACCAACAATGTATGTCAACCCTCTATCCTAAATATGATGATTTCTACAGATCAAGAATGTATAGACTTTATGGGATAAATGGGGAATATTTTGAGGGTGGAATAATTCACACCCACCTAATGGTGAAGGGTATAATACACATCTCAAATGGTTTTTGTAAATCTTTATTTAAAAGAAATACTTTACGCTTCAGATGGTCCTTGAAGAAATATTGTTTAAAAATTCGATGCTTCAGATGGTCCCAGATGACCATTAAAACAACTATACTTTTAAATAGGTCGGATTAATATATGGAATCACAGATTTTCTATTGATTTCTTTGTTAAGGGGACCCCCCCATTCTCGGGGTCAAAATTTTTGTTGATATAATTCGAATCTACACTGATTAAAGAATGTCTCTACAAAATTTCAAGTGAAAATCTCAAGAACTCGTGAAGATAAAGCCGATTTATTGTGTCAGCATCAAGTGACGGCTGAAGGGCTTCTCAAACTATAAACGCGTTTTTCTTTAAACATTTTTTTGCTAATGGCAGGCACGATATCTCAAAAACTAATAATGCAATCGGTTCCAAATTTTGCAACGTTTCTCTGGGAGTGTATAGCTCTCGTATGAACTAGGATAAAGCCAATCGGTGAAGATCTTCCTTATTTTTTAACTTGGGTTTTGGTAAAAAATCGGCGATTTTCCAAAAATATTTTTTCAAAGGTCCACCATTTTGTTAATTTTAGAGCGAAGTCAATAATCCTAGTTCATACGAGAGCCAGACATGTACTCTTTCTACCACCGTTGGAATTTTCGGATTCCGATGTTCCAGTGAGGAGTTATCATGCCCGCCATCAAAAATAAGGACTTTTCTTTAATTACAAAAAACAACAACAAAACAATAACCAAAATTTTTTTTAAATTATTTTTCTTCCCTTTAAATCTTCAATTTTATATGTGCAAAGTTACAAACCTTAACAAGCATTTGTATTAATTTAGCAGCCCATTGATATATTGAAAAATAAGTCAATATACATGCCTAAAATGCGTTCATTTGAAAAATTGTCACTGCAGTTTGACCTAGCCCTGGAAGCGTATTTAAACTACTTTGCAATCTTCATTTACTACCTACCTAATTTTATTTTAATTAGAATTTACACAATTTCAACAAAATAGAGTTTCAAAACCATCTCTTCTTGGCAAAAATCACATTAACACTTTTACAATTGCTTGTGGGAAGTGCGTAAATAAGTGTGGATGCCTATATTCCCTAGTACATATATGGATATGGGCTTATGTAAAATATATGGAAATTATCTTTAAAAATTCTACCTAATACTCTACCAGTTTAGTGTTTTATCGGAATTAATGCCAACCTACATTAGTGAACATTTTTGGTAGACATGTAGTTAGGCACTCATGTTCTTCGAATATCAAAATTGTTGTCACTGCATCTACTACGTGATGTATTGAAGGCAACGAATATGTTCAACATACCTGTATAGTATTGAAATGGAATGAGAGAGCGTAGGCAAGCTTCTACTTAGAACAGATTGAGGGCGCATATTAAATCATCACTTTGTTTTTTAACAGTCCTACGAAGAACAAAACATAAAAAGTAATATAAGGGCCCCAAACTCATACTCAATTGAAAATGTTGGCCTGGTAAATAAACAGCAATTGTTTTATAGGCTAGTGATTTGGGATGAATTTATATTTTAACTTTGGACAAAAATGAACAAAATGCGGGCATTTATTATGCAAGTTTAATTTAAAAAAGAAGAAAAATAATTTGCAAAATTTTGTTGTTGTTGTTTATGGTGATTAAAAAAGTCCTTATTTTTGATGGCGGGCATGATAACTCCTCACTGGAACATCGAAATCCGGAAATTTCAGCGGTGTTAGAAATAGTATATGTCTGGCTTTCGTATGAACTAGGATTATTGACTCCGATCAAAAATTAACAAAATGGCGGAATTTTGATTTTTTTTGGAAATTTGTCTATTTTTGAATACAAACTAAGCTAAAAAATAGGGAAGTTCTTCACCGATTGCCTTTATCATAGTTCATACGAGAGCTATACAGTCCCAGAGAAACGTGTTAAAATTTGGAACCGATTGGATTATTAGTTTTTGAGTTATCGTGGCCGCCATTCGTAAAACACTGCTTCGGTAAAAATGCGTTTAAAGTTTTAGAATCACTCTTGCCGTCACTTGATGCTGACACAATAAATCGGCTATATCTTCAAGAGTTCTTGAGATTTTCACCTGAAATTTTGTAGGGACATTCTAGAATTAGAGTAGATTCGTATAAATATTTGTACGGGTCTAACAATTAATTTTAATTGTATGAATATTGCTTGATTATAATTTGTATACCCTACACAACTATGTTGTCAGGGTATTATAGCTTTGCGCAGCGCCAAGAGTTTGTAACGCCGCGAAATATTGGTCCTAGACCCACCTTTAAGTATACCGATCATATATCGACTAGCTGAGTCGATCTAGACATGTGTGTCCGTCCGCCCGTCTGTCAATTATAATTTGTAAACCCGATACAGGCCACAGTTATGGACCAATCTTCACGAAACTGTGCATGTAGGATGGGTTCTGACCAATGAAGACCCCTATTGTTTTGATAAAGATCGGTTAATATTTAGCGGATGAAATGGACCAAATACTTAATTTTTTCCGTTTTTCGGGTCGCTCCAGAGGTTGCAAACATGGCCCGAACATTTGCGATATTTTAGATGGAGAAGGGGAATAAGCATGCCTGTTTTGATAAGAATTGGTCAATATTTAGCGGGTCAAATGGACCCTGACTTTTGAGTGAAAAATTAAAAAAAATTGTATTCTATGGCGTATATATTTGCCCCTGAAGGACCTATTGTATTCCAATTTGTATTCTATGGCGTATATATTTGCCCCTGAAGGACCTAGACCCAAGAGGTTGACCGTATGTTGAAGAGGAGTGGTTGTACTCAAATGTATGAGTTGCACGTAAATATGTACAGGTACTTACGTATTCAGATATTATTTAGTAACCCATTACCACACTAGAGGGCGGAAATATTGCGCTGATCGCTTAGAAATTTTCCATTAGATTGCAGTTATGGTCCAGGACAACGCCTAAGTACAGTCCCCTTCTACTGAATATTAGAATTAGAACGCGAAATATTGCCAAAGCTCTGAATATAGAACCATAGAAAGTTCGATTTTCGTGGAAGTTGTGCAGGGTATCATATGGTCGGCCCCGTCCGACTATACTGCTCCGCCAACTGGATTTTCAAATACATATGACAAATTATTAATGTTTGTGGGTTTGATGGGGTTAAGCTCGTCATAGAATGTCAGATCTGTTGGGTCATTCGTCGGACAGTGATCTATCCAATGATTCATAATAATTAAAATTATTCCCGCGCCTCAAGAAAAAAATGCTTGGCTAAGGATATTCGTGCTCCCTAAGCCCCGAAATTTGGTATTTCCGGTTTTATGGAGGCTGCCATACATCTGATCGCCATAAGTCGATTTGTTAGAAAATTATACCTATCGGTCCATGTTTTGACAAAGTCTCCCTGTATATTAAGTTTCCGCAAAATGTTCGGGTTCTTAATGAGTTTAAGCGCATTTTTTCAACTGAAAAGACTTTAATTTCTTATTGTGGGGGTTCGGAAGCTGGCAAAATATGCACAGAAAATTATACCTATCGGTATGCGTTTTGACATTGCACCCATATAATGATCCCGCCCAATTTTCAATATTTCGAGATTCTCCGAATTGGAGTCTAGCAAACATCTCCGAAGAAAATGATACCCATCGATCTACGTTTTGACACAGCAACATACTACCACATGAACAACATACTACAACATCCGAGCGATTTAAGGAATTTCGAATAAAAAGTTCGGCTCAACATAGTATTGGTTCATTACACTTTTAAGGAATTATGACAATTTTTATTTTCTGTTTGCAGTCAAATTGAATGAGGAACTATTTTTGTAAACAATTCTTTCTTCGATCTGAGAATTTTTAGTCTTTATTTTCTTGAACCAAACTTCTAAAATGTTGTGTAATGTATTAATATATCAGCACATAGAAAACTTTCATTTCTGTATGTGGAGCTATCATCCGAGTGGAAGTCATAAAATTGGCGAATTTTTTTCGCTCTCGTTCGCACTTGACTGCATTTTCTAAGGATTTGTATGTACCAAATAACGAAACCCTAACTGCATGAACATGAAAATATTAAAGCGCATACATTTCGAATTAATACAGAATATTTCAGTACATATGCATATGTACGTACATATGTATTTCCCTATATGCAGGAGCTATCCTCCACACCCAACTGCAACATGCATTAAGAAGTTAAGGCAAAGGCAGTCGACGAGTCAACACGTCTCTTTGTTATTTTTCTTTCGAGTTTTGTTTCGTTTTTCTTTTATTTTACATTTCATCCGGCGGAATTCCTTGAAAAGAAATACGAGAAAACATGAAAATATTTTTGTAAGAATATTGCAAACGCATTGCAGTAATAAAGCGAAAACCCTATGGTGTATAGTCATAGAAACAAGCTGTCATGCTTTGCTGCATTGCAATTTATTGTTTTGTTTTTTATAAACCCTACAACATAAGGCAGAGTGTATAGTAAATTTGTCATTCCGTTTGCAAACACCTCGAAATAATCGTTGAAGACCCCATACAGTGTATATATCATATCGATCAAAAAACAATTCTATGTCGATTTTATGTTCGTCCGTCTGTGGAAATCACGGTAAACATCAGAATACTTAAGAAAATTTGTCCATTAATTGCTGGTACTTCTGGTATGTATCGGTCCATGTTTTCGAATTGGGGGTATAATATAGTTGGCACCGCCCCACTTACTGTTTTCTTTTGTCGACTACCTCCGATATTTCTTTTTTTCCAGTTTTTTTCTGTAAACATTCAATGATGGCGTTTGTCGCAATTTGACTTTTGATTGTTATTCTAAAATACCAAACTACATATTTTAAAATATGCAAAACCTTACGAATTATTGTTGAAAGTTGGTTGCTGTTGCATGGTATTGTTATTTATCACTCTAAAATGCGACACAGTCGCTAGTAATGTCATGTAGCTACTCTGTTCCCGAGATAACTTTAAACGCTTTATGGTTTGTTAACAACTGATGTGAGCTCTCCTTAAATGATTCATAGTTTATGTCACATATTAAGGATTATAAAATCCGCTACAAGGTAATGAAGCGCTACAATGGGATTTCAAATGATTACTACTTTCATGTAGGGTATTAAAACTAGGAATAATATGTTGAGGCCAGGAGAAATCGAAATACAAAACAACCGGCACTAAGGTTGGAACCGCGTGCTAGGACCTTGAACATACCGAAAATGACGCCTGAATTTATTTTGAAAATAATTCTGTGTTCTGAGAAATTGGAGAATATATCGCCAGGTGTAAATGCAGAATACATTGTTGTTGCCTTTTGAGAAGATGCATATTCAAATTAAATAAAATTAAGAACATCGAGATCATCGATATTCTGTCTATGTTTATTGGGTTCTTTGCATGCAATGAAGATGATCCGAATTTCCATTTAAAATTCATATTTATTGTTGATGCTCATTTCCACCTCGGTGACTGCGTCAACAGGCAATATTTTCGCATTTGGGACAAGGAAAATCCAAGTGTTATTGTTGCGAACTCTCTTCACCTGCAACATGTTCCTGTTTATTGCAGTGTATAATCCGAAGGGGACATTTGGCAACATTTTTTGAAATGACGTTCGAACGAACGTTACGTTGAATGGAGTACACTATCGTAGGACGATTGGACAGGATTTATTTTCACAAAACACATCTACGTGCCACACGAATCAACGAAAAGTATCCGGGAGAGATTTCTCTTTTGAAGAGTTGATTAAACTTGACTTCATCATTTGGAACCACGTGAAAGAGAAATATAGAATTCGTGAAGTTGTCGAGGACATTTAGTAGCCATATTGCGGTTTTACTATGTAAACTGCAGGTGTGCTACTGAAGACCATTTGGAGACCCCATATTATGATATGTATTCTTGACCAGAATAAAATTTTAAGTCGATTTAGCCATATCCGTCTGTTGGAATCACTATAGAGATCGCAATATTCAAAATAAAGCTTTAATATAAAATAAAGCGGAATTTTTGAATTTTAGCTATGTTTTTATACCCACCCCCCATTACTAATTAAATTTGTCATTTCGTTTGCAACACCACGAAATATTAACCCGATAAAACATAATTTTATGTCGGTTTAGCCTTGTCAGTCTGTCTTTTGGAATTATGCAATTTTCAAAATTGCGAGTCCTATCGTAATTTCAGAGCTTCGGAAATTTACACATACATAGGTATTGCTCCTATCAGTCAACGTTATCGTGTGACCCCCATATAACGGTAGCCCCCAAACTTCAGTATTTCGCAGCATTTGGGTCCGTTTTTCAACCTAATCGGATATATTTTCATATTTTTGGTTTGCACTGGGTAGAAAATCTTCCTACATAGCCCCCATTGGATAGCCCCCATTTGAATCTGTTTTTCAACCGATTTGGCTTTAATTCCATATTTTGAGTTCTCACTGTGTAGGAAATGTTCCTAATACAAATTATCAATGTTTCGGGGTGTCCCAAAAAATTTTGGCCAAATTTTCCAATCTTATCAGCTCTAATTTGGTATTTTTGGGTTTCATTGCGTAGAACATTATCCTACTAAAAATTGGAAATATTGGTCCCCTATTTAGGGTATTCACCATATAACGGTATATATTACATTTCGGCATTTTTCGGAGTTTAGGCTAGTGATGCAACCAAATTGGCTATAGTTTTATATTTTGGATTCTCATTGAGTAGAAAATCTCTCCAATAGAAATTATCAATATTGGTCCATGATTCCGTGTAGTCCTCTTTATAATGGTAGCCATATTTTTTGTTATTCAAGGGACTTGATCACACTTTCCACCGAATTGTCTCTAATTTGATTTTGCTGGTTCTCTTGAGGTGTCAAATCTTCTTACCAAAAATGGTCAATATAGGGTAGCTTTTGATATAGATCCCATATAAAGGTACCAATTTTCGGAATTTTGAAGAATTTGGCTGCATTTTCCTCCCAATGGGGTGTAGTGTGGAAGGCTGGCATTCATATAATACCGAAAATTTATATTGGTCCCATAGAAGGGTAGCGCTCTTTGTCAGTATTTTATAATGTTAGAAACTCTCTAGCAAACACCTCGCCCTTAACAGCATTTTACAGGTTTTAGTAGAATTTTCTCATTGTGACTTTCCGAAATATTGGAGGGCAAAATATATTGTGGCGAAAAATTGTCTATATATGTCCGAGTTTTTAACACAAAGGTCCCGCTCTTTTTTAGCATTGTTAAGTTTTTAATCGATTTTGCACATCGATGTGACCATAAATTGAAGTAAAACGCTACCCTCCAGAAATTATTCAAACCCTATACAAATGCCGCGTTTAATACTCGGTATGTTTAAGTTCCTACTCCAAGTTTTCAACCGGAGTGTTTGTGATTTGGGCACAATTTTTACAGATCATGAACTACCAACTACCACATAATGCAACCAGTAAGGAAAGTAGTAAAGTCGGACTGGGCCGACTATATGATACCCTTCACCACATTGTGTACATATGTATCCGAAAAGACGTGGCCTTTTTGAAGGAATTTTGACATGAAATTGAACGAACTTAAATATGTGATTTTTATATCTTTCTGGAACCTATGCTAAATTTCATTTCATTTGGGCAAGTTTAGAGTCGTTTGGGCACAGTGGGACAGATTTGTGTAAATAGATTTAAAGCAAACTAGACACACGCTATTCGGTACGCTGCACTGTTTAAAATTTAATCTCAATAAATAAGTCGAAATTATATGTGGAAGCTACGAGATATCTATATCTGAACCGATTTGAAGCAAACTTGCCAGAGATTAATTATACTAATTTCAATACGTTGTGTCAATCGTGCACAATTTACATAAAATCGGACGAAAAAAAAAAATATATATATATATAGAATGTGTACACGTCATTCCAGACTTAATTCAATACGCTATGTCAAAATTCGTGCAAATCGAATGATTTTCAGAGACTTTGGTGCACCATTTACCTAAAATCGGACGAAACTATGTACATCTAAACCGATTTTCACTTAGCACACATGATTCTAGACTCAATTTAGTACGCTATACCAAAATTCATGTCAATCAAAAGATTAGCAGGGATTTTGGTGCACCATTTACCTTAAATCGGTGAAACTATATATAGGAGCTATATCTAAATCTGAACCGATTTTCACGAAACGTAGCACACGTCATTCTATACTTAATTCAATACGCTATGCCAAAATTCGTGAAAATCAAATGATTTTCAGGGACTTTGGTGCACCATTTACCTAAAATCGGGCGAGACTATATATGGGAGCTATATCTAAATCTGAACCGATTTTCACGAAACTTGGCACACATCATTCTAGACCTAACTCAGTAGGCTGTACCAAATTTCGTGCAAATCGAAAGATATTTAGGGACTGTGGTACTTCATTTACCTTAAATCAGACGAAAATATATATGGGAGCTATATCTAAATGGACCGATTTTTCAATAGGGTTCGTCCTTGGGCCAAACAAATGAGCTGTGCCAAATTTCATCCAATTCGGACGATAAATGCGACTTGTACTTTGTTTACAATTTAACATGGACAGACGGACGGACGGACATGCATAAATCGACTCAGAAAGTGATTCTAAGCATATTCTCAAAAGGTTAACCAGTAAGGAAAGTTCAAAAGTCCGACGGGGCCAACTATATGATAACCTTCACCACTTTGGGTACATGCAAGACATGTTAATATCTACAATATCCTTTAGATAGGACGATTATAGAATCTTTGGAGGACCATTAAGAAGCGGGTGAAATTAAATTTGCTATCTAATATATATGAACCAATTGAATACCGCATACACATACCATTCTGAAATCAATGAAAAATAGCATGTCAAACGGACAGACTTGGATTCTTTGGTGTACCATTTGTATGAAATCGAGTAAAATTATGTAATCACTATACTAAATTTAATACCCTCTGCCAAATTTCGTGTAATCACCATTTACATAAAATCGAACGAAATTATATATATTTTCGACGAAAATCGGACGAAAGTATATATGGGAGCTATATCTAAATCTGAACCGATTTTAACCAAACTTTGCAGACACCAGTCTGGACCTAATTCAGAACTCTGTGCAAAATGTTGTGCCAATTGGACAAATGTAGGAAGTTTGGTTTGTCATTCGCAAAAAATTGGACGAAACTATATATGGGAGCTATGTCTAAATCTGAACTGATTTTAACAAAACTTCGCAGACATCAGCCTGCACCTAATTCAGTACTCTGTCCCAATCGCACAAATATTGGGAGTTTGGTGCATCATTCACAATAAATCGGACGAAACTATATATGGGAGCCATGTCTAAATCTGAACTGATTTTAACAAAACTTCGCAGACATCAGTCTGCACCTAATTCAGTACTCTGTGCAGAATTTTGTCCCAATCGGACAAATATTGGGAGTTTGGTGCATCATTCACATAAAATCGGACGAAACTAGCTATATCTAAATCTGAGCCGATTTTCACATCGATGTGACCAATTTCAATAGGGTTCGTCCTTAGGCCACATAAGTGAACTGTGCCAAATTTCATCCAAATCGGATCATAAATGCGACCTGTACTTTCTTAACAAAAAATACATGGACGGACGGACAGGCGGACATGCGGAAATCGACTCAGAAAGTGATTCTATGCATATTCTCAAAAGGAACCATGCGTCTATCTTGATTCCTTTTGCCAGTTACAAACATATGCACAAAGACATAATACCCTGTACCACAGTGGGTGAAGAGTATAAAAAAAGTGGCCCAAATTTCAGTATATTTTTATTTTGGGGATATTCTACCAGATTTCATAATTATAAACACTTTTCCGGTAGCAGAACAGACTATTAGTTATAAAAATAGTATTTGTATTTGATTAGGGACGCTTTAGGAACATTTTGAAAATGACTAACCATACATTTCCATACCATATTAATATTGTTTCATTTAATTTTAATTCATATATTTAAATATTAATTAATTACTTTCATTGATTTTTATTTTCTACTTTTCAGGTGTGCCAAGAATTAAATTCCACTTCACTTCACCAAAAATTCAGATGTGCAAAAAAATATGTTTCTACATACATGCTTTAGTTTAGAAAGAGACGGAGAGCGACCAATCTGACAAAAAAATTCATATTTCATTTTATGGAAAATCAGTTTTGACAGCATGAAAATTAAATCAACATAGACTGAAGGCAAACGAACGATTCAATGGAATATCGCACTGGTGGCCATGTCAAAACACTTAAAAACTTGAGAATTAAAGCCACCGGTGGTCGCTACTGAATTAAACACATCATATCTAGGCCAGCCACACCTACAAATGCAACCAGTCGTCACCGGATCACAGCGTGCTAACTGATGCTTAAACAGTGATAAATAATAAAATAAATAAATCAACAACATAAATTGTTTGCAAAATCAGTTGGCGTGAAGAAAAATCACTGGAATCAGCGCTTCAGCGAATGCCAAAACGTATCAGTGCAGAGCCAAGTGTAATAATGTATGTGTGAGTGTTACACACAAATCCCCAATCCATATCCTTTAGGCTATGTGTATTTTTGTTGTTTTTTCTTGTTGAGGGAAGGCAAGGCAACAGCAGTAAATATCTGCAACGTCAACAGCTTTTAACGGCATCGCCACCGACATCAACAACGCCATTAAACTGAGCCTAATGAAATTGTAAATTTATAACACTTTTTCTCCATTTATTTCCATTTCACGTGAAACGAAGCAAAAAACAAAAGCCAACACGAGCAAACAGCAGCAGCGGAGGCAGAAACCGGGGTCGAAGCAGCAAAAAGGGTCTCGCTTAAAAATTGAAATTAAATTAACATAACCCTTATCAACATGTAGGATACCAAAGGACGTGTCAAATAACGTGTGCGCACACAAAGTAACTTGGTTTACATCTTGTTCACACCACGCCAAAGCAGATCCCACATCAGATACAAGCAGCAGAGTCAAGGCTAAACACAGCATCGCTATCTGACTTTAAGCGTTTCATTGTTGTTTCGGGCGAAAATGTAATGGCATTAAGTGGCATACACAAAAAATGGATTTCATCGGCCTTTTTAAGGCTGTTTTATTTCTGTACACAGTCAGAGGTAAGTTTGCTTTTTGATACATATTTAAATTAACGTTAATGTAATGCTAGAATTGACACTTGTTTCGTTTATTATGACAATGAACATTTCTAGCTACAGTCTTACAAGTCTCTCAAACATAAATTGAAGGACTATCATCTAGATTTAAATAAACACTCCGGAAACTCACAAAATAATTATGTGGAAAGAGGGACTAACAAGAGATTGTATGTGTATGGCGTTTTGAAAGTTTACTTCGAATTTAATCTCAGGATGACATGCAATAGTACCCTTTTTATTTTTTTTTTTGAAAATATGCGAATTTGTGCCATGACAATGGTTTCATGATTTTTCAAAGTAATTTATAAATTTCCTCCTGCGCTAAATTTCGACGCTCTTTTTCCGCTCCAACACATCTTCTGGCCAAATATTTTTTTATGTGCCAGAATAAATAGAAGTCATTGAGTGCCACAACGTGAAATCATAAGGTGGAGTTTACGATATATTAGATTTCATCCATGGCATAACTATACAAGGCAGTCTCATTTGAGAAATTGATAAAGCTCCACATTGGGTCTCATGCATAAAAACTAGTGAAAGCGATGAGTTGAGTCAATTAAGCAATTGCTCGTAAGTTGAGTTAGATCGAACAGCAAAAGCTTTTGCACAATTTCGTATGCATAAAAATGAGTTCAAACCAATTGCAATTACTTGAGCAAATTGAGATCAAACTTCTAATTGTTATTGAAGTGCTAACATGTCGTCAAGTGGAAGTGAATTAAAAGTTGTAGTAAATACTAATACTTACTTAGCTGGCTTGTTACAGAACGGTTGTTCCATAAGCCGAGCTTAAAAAATTTCCAAGCGCGTCGGTCTTGTGCGCAAGTCCACCAATTTGGAAGACCACGTTCCAAGATGTTGTTTTCTACTTGGTCTTTCCATCTAATTCGTGGCCTTCCCCTCCTACCGGTACCATCAGTAGGCTCATTTTTATATGCCTTTTGAGCTGGGGCATTTTCATTCATCCGCACAACATGGCCTAGCCACCGTAGTCGCTGCAGCTCAATACGACTGACTATGTCATTCGACGCCGATATTCACCGTCGACGCAGATCGGCCCGTAGATCTTTCGGAGAATTTTTCTTTCAAACACCCCAAGAGCTGCCTCATCTGCTTGCGCAAGCACCCATGCTTCTGATCCATATAATAGCACGGGTAGTATCAGCGTCTTGTAAAGTGTGAGTTTGGTCTGGCGGGAGGTGGCCTTGTTTCGATGGGAAGGAGACTTATTCCTCTATAGTTGGCACATATCGTCTTGTCTCATTTTTTGTGCTTTGTTGTTCTTGAGCCGATTAATTGCTTTTATGACCTCATCTTGGCTAGGTGGTATACACTCTATACCATCATCTCTTATTGGTTCTGGGGTATCTTCTTCATCGCCACTATTTGATACTGGAAGCTTTTCGAAATGCTCCTTCCAGACCCTCAACACGCTGTCTGTATCTGTCACCAGGTTTCCTTCTTCGTCTCTACAGGAGGATGTGCCTGCACCAAAGCCTTCGGTTTGGTGTTTTACTCGTTGGTAAAATTTCCGGACTTCGTTCTGACTCCTGTACATCTCGATTTGATCACGCTCATGTTTTTCTTGTTCTTTCTTCTTTTTTCTGAAAACACGTTTCTTGTCTCTCGTTTTCTCCCGATAATTCTCCATCACGTTACGTGTTGCTACTGTCTGCAGGGTTGCCCTATACGCTACGTTTTTCATATCTGTAGCATTTCGAGACTCCTGATCGTACCATGGGTTTCTTGGTGGTGGTTGTTGGTACCCAATTGTTCTTTTGCTGCAGTTTGTAGGGAGTGGGCAATTCTTTGCCATTGTGCTTCTATACCATTATCGGGACAAGAAGTGCTTTCTTCAAGCAGATGGGTAAGTTGAGCGGAGTAGGCCTCGGCTACCTGTTGTGTTTGCAGCTTTTCGACGCCGAGTTTCCGTGTTGTATTAGATCGCACCTTTGCTGCAACATTAAGACGGGTGCGTACCTTGGCTGCCACAAGGTAATGGTCGGAATCGATATCCGCCAAAGCGAACACTGCACCTGTTCTGTAGAACGTGCGCACATTCCAAGTGCAGATTCGCAGATCGTGCTCCTTTATACGTTTGCGGGGGTCGTCAACATTAGGGGTGTTTGGTTTTCTTTTTCAAAGCTTTTTAGTAGTAGGCTGGGGTTTTCGAGAGTGGGCAACTAACCCGACGCCTGGACCCATTTTTTTTATAGTTTTTATGGTGAACTCGCGGCACATATTAGCTCACCATTCATCGGGTGATGAGAATAACTCCAATTGTAAGAAATGAAGAGCAATAATTTGCTTGCCTTTTCATTTGACCATCTTTTATTTGATCTGCATCTTTCTAGAATTTTATCCACTTGGCTTCTGCAGATATAAAGTTTCGCAAATCCGCAAATTTGTCGACACAGTTGATCATGTACTCTCATATTTGTGGCTATGCCAGAATCTTATATAGAGTAGAATTTTATCAATGTAGCTGAGGGCACCACCACGCCTTTCTCTGACTCCTCAAAAAAAAGAAATCCGCTAACCCGCAAATGCTGCTACCATCAAATTTATGTATTTAGCATTAAACCCTACACAACTATGTTGTCAGGGTATTATAGCTTGCTTGTGTAGCCCCAAGAGTTTGTAACCCTTTAAATATACTGATCGCTCATACCTCCACTAGCTGA
>NW_026886712.1:0-80608 GCF_032173495.1 Musca vetustissima | reverse complement strand
GATAGTATATAAATGGTGCCCTAAAGTCCCTATATATCTTTCGATTTGCACGAAATTTGGTATAACGTACTGAATTGAGCCTAGAATGATGTCTGCCAAGTTTCGTGAAAATCGGCCCAGATTTAGATATAGCTCCCATATATAGTTTCATCCGATTTCATGTAAATGGTGCCCCAAAGTCCCTATATATCTTTTGATTTGCACGAAATTTGGTACAGCCTAATCATTTAGGTCTAGAATAATGTCTGCCAAGTTTCATGCAAATCGGTCCAGATTTAGATATAGCTCCCATATATAGTTTCGTCCGATTTCATGTAAATGGTGCACCAAACTCCCTATATATCCTTCGATTTGCACGAAATTTGGCATAACGTAGTTAATTGAGTCTAGAATGATGTCTGACAAGTTTCGTGAAAATCGGTCCAGATTTGGATATAGCTCCCATATATAGTTTCGTCCGATTCCATGTAAATGGTGCACCAAAGTCCCTATATATCTTTCGTTTTGCACAAAATTTGGCATAACGTACTGAATTGCGTTGTTTCGTGAAAATCGGTCCAGATTTAGATATAGCTCCCTTTTATTATAGATTGATTTTAAGTAATTGACGCACCAAGGAACCAATAGGAACAAAACGTTCTGAAATTAGTATAACCTATCCTGTGATAAGTTTGTTTGAAATCGCTTAATATTTGGATAGAGCTTCCATATATATTTTCGCCCGATTTCAAGTAAATTGGGCATCAAACTTCCCATGTTAGTCAGTTTGACATCAAATTTTGCACAACGTACAAAATTGAGCATAGAATTATGTAGTTGCGTTTTCTAGAAGTACAGACATAGCCCAACGGATGACCCATTTATATTTGTTTGAAGTCGATTTACATACTTTATGGATAGATCTACGTAGATTCACATTTAGATAAATATCACATATTTTATTTCATCCAATTTCATGTTAATAGCCCTGTTTAATATACCCATAGTGGTGTGGCCCCGTCCGACTCACTGGTTATCTTTCGATTTGGACGAAATTTAACACAGCGTACTGAAATAAGGCTAGGATGATGTGTGCTAAGTTTCGTTCAGGTTCAGAGTTAGATATAGCTCCCATATATTCGGTTCAGTTTTAGATATAGCTCCCATATATTTTTTCGTCCGATTTCAGGTAAATGGTGCACAAAAGTCCCTGAAAATCATTAAATTTGCACGACTTTTGGCATAGCGTGCTGAATTATGTGTAGAATGATGTGTGCCAAGTTTCGTGAAAATCGGTTCAGATTTACATATAGCTCCTATATATATTTTCGTCCGATTTAATTTAAATGGTGATCTAAAGTACCAAAATATCTTTCGATTTCCTTGAAATTTGACATAGCATATTGAATTGGGTATAGAATGATGTGTGCTAAGATGCGTGAAAATCGGTTCAGATACAGATACAGCTCCCATATATATTTTCATCCGATTTGAGGTAAATGGGGCACCAAAGTCCCTATATATTCTTCGTTTTGCACGAAATTTGGCATAGCGTACTGAGTTGAGTCTTGAAGGATGTGTGGTAAGTTTCGAAAAACACGGTTCAGATTTCGATATAGCATATACATATATGTTCGTCCGATTTTACATAAATGGTGCACCAAACTCCTAATGTCGAAAAACACGGTTCAGATTTCGATATAGCATATACATATATATTCGTCCGATTTTACATAAATGGTGCACCAAACTCCTAATGTTTGTCCGATTAACACGAAATTTTGCACAACGTATGAAATTGCGGCATGAATGATGTTGTTGCGTTTTGTTGAAATTGGTACAGAAGCAGCCATAACTTCCACATGTATTGCGAACGGGTGTCTGATTGAGATTAAATTTTTAACAGTGCGACGTACCGAATAGCGGATATTAATTTTGCTATGAATCATTTTCCATAAATTTCTCCCATGGTACACAGACGACTCTAAATCTGCCCGAATGAAATTAAATTTAGGATAGGTTGCATAAAGCCACGAGTATATTCCTTAGAAGGAACATTGACATTAAAATTGTAAGGATACATATGTACAATATACCCAAAATGGTGAAGGGTACCATATAGTCGGCCCAGTTCGATTTAACTACTTTCCTTCTGGTTTCCTTACTGGTTTTGTGTTGAAAAAAATTCCTTAAAAAGTTCACGCTTATTGAAGAAATATTATTTATCATTTTGAAACAAAAACCTCACTAGCCCCCCACTGTGCCTTACGCCTTTGCCCGTCCATGTGTTTATATTCTGGAATGACAGTTGATGTTGATGATGATACATTTAGCAGTGGAGATCTTGTTTTAAATGGAAATCATGTGGTCAGCTTGAATGCGACATCAATGTGGTTTTCATCGTTACAACGTTAGCTTTCATTGCTTCAATCCCAGTAAATCTATGACAATGATAGCAATTGTCTTCGTGTAACATTTAAGCATATCAAGCGATGTGGTCTTTTGGGGTTGGCGGAGGTGATTGTGTGGATGTTGAGTGTTGCTGTTGGAGTTGTGGTGGTGACAAGCATTTCTCATGAGGTTTCACGGTGATGGTGGTTGATTTCACACCCCAGTCAATATTTGCTATATTTTGTGGCAAATGTAAATTATTCCCCCGTCCTGTCTTTAGACATATCGCAATGATGGATTATGAAGACTTTGGGAAGAAGAAGAAAAAACTTTAATAAAAATTCCATTTTAATTTTGAAATTGCCTTTTCTTTTCAAAGACATTAATATGCTTATGAAAAATTGTTTTGGTGGATGAAAATATGAAAAAGTTGTATTAAATTTTTAACAGTTTATAGCTTGAAATAAAAATCGGCTTATTTAGATAGAAAAATTTTTATTAATTTTTTTATGTGAAGACAAAATGCGCAAACAAAAACTTTTAAGGATGGATTACTGTTTGTGTGTTATGTTGAAGATTTTTAATTTAAAATTTATAACTAAAAATCATGTATTATTGAGTTTGAATCTCCAGCAATGAAATAATCCCCCTATCCATATCCCTTTATCCTTTAGCCAATAAAAACAAAAACAACGCAAATGAAACCACATCACAAACTTACAATGCCACATTCTACCTCAGGAATGTAGGTTAGTGTGTGAAACAAATATCGAATATCCGTAGATATCCTGCAGCAAAGGCAAAGAGACAATTGACAACAATCTGTGTTACAAATCGATAATAGTTGTTCCTTCCAAGAGTAGCCTTGCAGCAACACTAGATATGGACGAGTGTGTGTGTATGTGTGTCGGTCTGTTTGTTATCTGTGTTGCAGTTATGATTTCATTTCTTTTTATCCTTTGCAAAAACAAAATTATTAAAGAAAAATAATACGTGATTTCGTTATAAAACCAACAGTACAAAATTATCCCATGAATTCCAAATAGTTGGAGAGAGAAAAAAACTCTGTAAAATATGTGGAGACAGGACAAAATTTTAGCTTTTTATTGTTTCTGGTGACCTCAAATCTTTGGTAGAAATATCACAGATTCTTTTAATGCACTGAAACAAAAATGATGTAAAAATCGTTGAAGACTAGGAAGATATTTTTTTCGAACCATAAAGTTCGAAGATGGGTTATATCGGTTTAGACATAGCTCCCATTTAAGGGTACTCCCCAATTTGTGGTATTTTGGGGTTCGTTAGCGCCTTTTTCAACCGAATTCGCTGTAATTTGGTACATTGGTATATAGGTCCACTTTTTTTGGTTAAGGATACCATCCAATTTTCAGTTCTTGCGGGGGTTTGACCGCATTTTTCACCTGAATTGGCTGTAAGTTTATACTTTGAATTCTTATTGGGTAAAAAATCTCTCCACTAAAAATAATAAATATAGTTTCTTTTTTCTTGTTGTCCCCTATAAAAGGTTGTTGTCCCCTATATATTAAAATAGTTATCTGATTTGTTCCGCGTTTTGGCGTTGGTTCTAAGACTCTGTTATAATCATTCTATGTGCGGAGGATATAGAGATAAACCAGTAAGGAAAGTGGTGTGTGCTAAGTTTCGTGAAAATCGGTTCCGATTTATATATAGCTCCCTATATATTTTGGGTATATTCAACAAAGATAAAAATTTCATTCAATTTCATGTCAGTGTTGTTTCAAAAGGCAACGTCTGTTAGGATCTATGTAAATATAAATTGGTGATGGTTATCATAAACATGTCATTCTGCTCTCTTTACTATATTAAAATATTTCATTTGTTCAGCGTTTTGGCTATTTCTAAATCTGTTGTAATCATTCTATTTCAACGATTTCAGGAAAATTAACACACATCATTCTAGACCTAATTCACTACGCTGTGCCAAATTTCTTGCAAACTGAAACAAATTAAGAACTTTGATACACCATTTACATTAAATCGGTCGAAAACATATATAGGAGCCATATCTAAATCGGAACCGATTTTCACGAAACTTGGCACATATCATTCTAGGCAGAATTCAGTACGTTGCGCCAAATTTCGAGCAAATCGAAGTATATATAAGGACTTGGGTGTGCTATTTACTTTAAATCGGACGAAGATATATATGGGAGCTATATTTATATCTGAACCGATTTTTTCAGGAAACTTAATACACACATCATTCTAGACCTAATTTATTAAGCTGTGCCAAATTTCGTGCAAATTGAAAGATATATAGGGACCTTGGTGCACCATATATATATATATATATATATATATATGGGAGATATATCTAAATTGGATCCGATTTTCACGAAACTTCACACAATCATTCTAGACCTAATTCATTACGAATTTCGTGCAAATCGAAGTATATATAGGAACTTGGGTGCACCATTTACTTTAAATCGGACGAAAATATATATGGGAGCTATATCTAAATCTGAACCGATTTTCACGAAACTTAACACACATCATTCTAGACCTAATTCATTATGCTGCGCCAAATTTCGTGCAAATCGAAGTATATATAGGGACTTGGGTGCACTATTTACTTTAAATCGGACGAAAATATATATGGGAGCTATATTTATATCTGAACCGATTTTTCCCAATTTCGATAGGGTTCGACCTATCGACCTATGCCAAATTTCATCCAAATCGGATTATAAATGCGACCTGTACTTTGTTCACAAAAATACATGGACGTGCGGACGGACATGCGTAAATCGATTCAGAAAGTGATTCTATGTATATTCTCAAAAGGAATCATGTGTCTTTCTTGTTTCCTTTTGCCTGTTACAAACATATGCACATAGACATAATACCCTGTACCACAGTGTGGTGAAGAGTATAAAAACTAGAACTTGAGACTCGAGAATTAACTATCGTCCCTCAGTTAAGCCTAGCCGCCATATAATTATACCTACCGATTTTTTGTATTTTTAATATTTAGCCTAAAGGATGTCATTGTGATGCAAAAATGTTAGTTTCGAAATTGAGCTATATTAGTCCTCAATTAGCCATAGCATCTCATATGATATGATAATTACAAATGTTCGGTAATTCCTACACGATGTAATCAGTATTGGTCCGGCTTTAGTCTCCAGGGACGTACTCATACAATTTGTATTCTGCAATGACAATTTTCATATTGAACCAGCAGTACCCAATAAAACCTGGGTACCTTGGTGATGGCCTCATATAATTGTACCCTCTAAATTGCAGCATATTGGATATGTTCCACCCTACCATGCGTCGCCAGCATAGTTCCACTATTTGGTGTTTTTTAGGAAAAATCTGCATTAAAAATTGCTAAAATTAAGAAGGAAGAGGTAAAACGAACAAAAACAACATAAAAGATCAAACAACTGCAAATGAAGTGGTCGAAATAGACAGACAGGCAACCAACCAACGAAGCAACCACTGTCGTTCTTAGACTTGCAACACAGATGTTGTTCTTTTACGTAAAGTTTACTCCACAGGTCCTTTGTTGTTGTTGTTGTGACCCCATTTTACCATCATATCATAAATTTCTCCCAAAAAGTGTTCTTTTTTCATTGTTGTATTATTTATTTTTTTTTTGTTGGTGGGTATGCGGTTGAAGTTCCTACTGTTTTGAATTCGTAACTTCCCTGTCCTGTCGCATTGTCTTGAGTAACATCGGTGTCATTGTTACAAAAGTTCGTCGGTAAGACTTTTTAATGACATTTTAAATTGTTATTTAATGCGTTGATGTTGCTGTTACTTGCGTCAGGTAGTCGTTGTGCAGGAATGATTGTAGATAAAAGTTAAATAAAAGAACATTTCCCAAAGTATGAAAAATGTGTACAGTACGATTTTGAACTGAATGATAGTCGGGCAGCATTTTCCGTATATGAGCAAACATATTATGCGAGAAGGGTGCTTAGAATTATGTTGTTGTTTTTTTTTTAAGAATGTGGTGTTTTGATGTTTTTTTTAACATTCATGGACATTTAGTTAACATAGTTTTTTGTTTACAAAGACTTTTTATAATTCACCACCCTTAAGTTTAATTTATCATTCCGTTTGCAACCCCTCGAAATTTTCACCTATATATTCTTAATCAGAAACCAGTAAGGATATTTCAAAAGTTGGAAAGGGCTGACTATATGACACCCTTCACCACTTTGGATACATACAAGCTAATATGTACAATATCCAGTAGATAAAACAGATATAGCATCATTGGAGGACTGCTGAAGTGGCATTGTGCGAAATCAAATAGGTGATCTACATAAATATTTGAACCAATAAAAAACTAGTAAGGAAAGTAGTAAAGTCGAACGAGGCCAACTATATGATACCCTTCACCACTTTGGATATATTCAACAGATGCATTCTAACAGACGTCGCATTTTCGAAAGACCATTGACATGAAATAGAACTTGGTCCACGTATTAGTATAGCCCCCATAAAAACGTACTTCCACATGTTCGGTATTATTGGGATTTGTAGGTACGATTTTCAAGTGAATGATAAACATGGATCTAACCTTTAGGATCCATATACTTATACTAATACCCTCCATTAATCTGAATTTTGGGGGATTTGTCCACGCTTTTCCTGAATTTTGGTACTTGAATTCACATTGTGTAGTAAATCTTCTTATCAATAATGATCTATTGCGGTACACTTTTTAAGGTAGCCCCCTTATAACCCATACCCATAATATTCGGTATTTTGGGCACGTTTTTCAAGTTAATCAGCTGTAATTTCTTTCTTTGTCTACTAAAAATAATCAATATTGGTCCGTTTATAAGGGTAGCCCAATATAACGATATATCCAAAATTGTATATATAGTCTTCACACTTCACTTCTTATCGAAGTAAATATACTTTCGCATATCGGATTCCAGATAAATAATAAAAAAAATCTATCGATAAGTTTTTATACCCTTCACCACACTGTGGTTCAGGGTATTATGTATTTGTGTATATGTTTGTAACAGGCAAAAGGAAACGAGATAGACAGATGGTTCCTTTTGAGAATATGCATAGAATCACTTTCTGAGTCCATTTATGCATGTCCGTCCATCCGCCCGTCCGTCTGTCCGTCCATGTATTTTTGTGAACAAAGTACAAATCACATTTATTATTCGAATTGGATGAAATTTGGCACAGCTCATTCATTTGGCCCAAGGACGAACCCTGTTGAAATTGGGAAAAATCGGTTCAGATTTAGATATAGCTCCCATATATATTTTCATCCGATTTAAGGTAATTGGTGCACCAAAGTCCCTAAATAGATTTCGATTTTGACGAAATTTGGCACAGCGTACTGAATTAAGCTTAGAATGGTGTGTGCTATGTTTCGTGAAAATCGGTTCAGATTTAGATATAGCTCCCATATATATTTTCATCCGATTTAAGGTAAATTGTCCACCAAAGTCCCTAAATATCCGATTTTATGTAAATGGTGCACCAAAGTCCCTATATATCATTCGATTTGCACGAAATTTGGCATAGCGTAATGAATTAGGCCTAGAATGATGTGTGTTAATATTCCTGAAAATCGGTTCAGATTTAGATATACATCCCATATATATTTTCGACCGATTTTATGTAAATGGTGCGGCAAAGTCCCTATATATCATTCGATTTGCACGAAATTTGGCATAGCGTAATGAATTAGGTCTAGAATGATGTGTGTTAAGTTTCCTGAAAATCGGTTCAGATTTAGATATAGCTCCCATATATATTTTCGTCCGATTTAATGTATATATCTTTCGATTTGCACGAAATTTGGCACAGCGTAATGAATTAGGTCTAGAATGATGTGTTAAGTTTCCTGAAAATCGGTTCAGATTTAGATATAGCTCCCATAAATATTTTCGTCCGATTTAATGTAAATGATCCACCAAAATGACTATATATCTATCGATTTGCACGAAATTTGGCACAGCGTAATGAATTAGGTCTAGAATGAAGTGTGTTAAGTTTCGAGAAAATTGGTTCAGATTTAAATATAGCTCCCATATATATTTTCGTCCGATTTTATGTAAATGGTGATCTAAAGTCCCTATATATCATTCCATTTGCACGAAATTTGGCATATCGTAATGAATTAGGTCTAGAATGATGTGTGTTAAGTTTCCTGAAAATCGATTCAGATTTAGATAAAGCTTCTATATCTGACCAAATAAAAAATTTAGAATCGGTTGCATAATGACATGTTTATGGATCCAACATCATTTTATTGGTCCTTTAATAATGCGACGTATGTGAGGATTCATCTTTTGAATATACCCAAAGTGGTGAAGGGTATCATATAGTTGGTCCCGTCCGACTTTACAGCTTTCTTTACAATTTTTACTTGTTCCAATACATATGTAATTTAATTAAATGTACCTCTTGCACTGTGTGGCGGAGGTTATAAGAATCACAAAGTAAAATAGACATTATAAGTAACAGCAACAACAATTCTAATAATAAATATCGCATTTAATTTAACAAAAAATTTGCATACAAAATACGTCAAGTGTTGTTGCTATAATATGTCACACAAAAACACATTAATTTTTCTTAACAAATAAAACCAAAGTAACAGCATCAGCAACAACAACAAACAAATAAAGCGAAAAACTTTAAAATTGTTATTTTTCTTTCGTGTCGTTTTGTTTCACATCATATTTTTCATGCTGTCACCTAATGAAATTCTCAACAAATAAGAAAAAAATGCAAACAAATAAATTAAAGCAACAGATATAGGAGAAAGTCGGCGACAAGTTTTGTGCGGGTTTTTTTTGGGAAAGCGATAAAAAAGGAATTTAAAGATTTTAATTTTGTTTTAGCTGTTTGCTGCGTTAACAATCACATCTATTTTTCAAATATTTATCAAAAAATGTTGGTCGAACTGTTGAAGCGTAACGTAAAAGTTTTAATTTCGTGTTGGTATTTCGTTTTTGAGGCCTCTAAAAAATGATTGATAGATTGTTGGCAATTTGTTAGAAAAGTTGTAGTTGTTGTTGGTGGCAGTTTTTGTTTCTGTTTCGGATAACGTGAATGGTCATCAATATTCTCAAGTTGTTGTTGCTAATGCCAATGAAGTGATGAGTGTTTGTGACGCGTGCAAATAATTGTCCAGCAATATCAAAATAATGGGATGAGAGAATTTTAATTTCGCCTAAACATTTAAAACAAAGCCAGTAAAGAAAATACAATACACGGACAGGTCGACAGAAGCCGGATACCCTACACCGCTTTGGATATATACAAAAGGTAATTCCAAAATTATTTGGTGCACAATTTGTATGAAATCGGTGGAGGATATATCTAACTCTGAATTAATGTTTGAAAAATTCTTAAAAAACCATGCCCATATAGTCAATAAAAAATGTTACGCAAAAATGCATAGCTTTGTATTTTTGTAATTCTTTAAGACCAATTGAAGTCATTATACCTTTCGACCGATTTTATGTAAATGGTGCACCAAAGTCCCTATATATCTTTCGATTTTTACGAAATTTGACTATGTTCTGAATTAGGTCTACAATGACGTGTGTTATATTTTTTGAAAATACGTTCAGATTTAGATATAGCCCAGATATATAGTTTGGTCCGATTTAATGTAAATGGTCCTTATATATCTTTCGATTTGCACGAAATTTGGCATAGCGCACTAAATTACGTCTAAAATGATGTGTGTTAAGTTTCATAAAAACCGGTCAGATTTAGATATAACTCCCAATTGAAGTCATCATACCCTGTAAATAAAGTCTTAAAATCCACGCCTATGTAGCCCATTATAACCTTGGAAAAATTCTTTAGAAATCCACTTATATGAAAAAGGAAAAAGTCTTTACAAATCCACGCCTACGGAGCCCATCGTTGTCTATGGAAAATTCTTTAAAAATCCACGCCTATGGAGCCAATCCTTGTCAATGGAAAATTCTTTAAAAATGTAAGCCTACGGAGCCCATCCTTGTCTATGGAAAATTCTTTAAAAATGTAAGCCTACGGAGCCCATCCTTGTCTATGAAAAATTCTTTAAAATAACAAGGATGGGCTCTACCCACATGGAGCCTATCTTTGTCTATGAAAAATTCTTTAAAAAAACAAGGATGGGCTCTACCCACATGGAGCCTATCTTTGTCTATGAAAAATTATTTAAAAAGCTACGCCTACGCAGCCCATCATTGTCTGTGAAAAATTATTTAAAAAGCCACGCCTACGCAGCTCATCATTGTCTGTGAAAATTTCTTTAAATATCCACGCCTATGGAGCCCATCCTTGTTTATGAAATATTCTTTAAAAATCCACGCCCATCCTTGTCTATGAAAAAATCCACGCCTATGGAGCTCATCCTTGTCTTTGCAAAATTCTTAAAAATTCAACCCTACGGAGCTCATTCTTGTCTTTGAAAATTCCTTTAAAAATTCACGCCTACGGAGCCCATCCTTGTCTATGGAAAATTCTTTAAAAATCCACGCCTACAGAGCCCATACTTGTCTATGGAAAATTCTTTAAAAATCCACGCCTACGGAGCCCATCCTTGTCTATGGAAAATTCTTTAAAAATCCACGCCTATGGAGACCATCACAGCCTTTGAAAATTTCTGTAAAAAAAGACTCAAAACTTCTATGATCCCATCAAAGTCTTGGATTTTTAAATCTACATTTACAGTGTCGAAAATGGTAGGTTTACAGTTCTTCTGCTCTACCCATCTACAAATATTCTGACTAGATTTTCATATACTATTTCACTTTGACCTCTTTGTCCTTTTTTCGGTTGGTAAATCTTTTTTCATTTTGTATTGAAATTTATTTTAAAGGACTTCTGATATTTGTTTGAGATATTTAACCAAATGTTTAATGCATCACATAAATTATTTATTCCCAATCAGACAAGTAACCATCTGTCCTTATGCTTGTGTGTGTGTGTGATAATGTAACATCTGATTTGTTCTCTGTATTGTAACTGAAATTGCCAATTCTGTTTGATGGCAGCAAAAACACATCCACACACACAATGAAGTTCATATCTCCATGACATGACTACAGCTTATCAAATCACTGGCTAACATTTTCAGAGAACTGATTTAGGTCAGTATAATTCTGACAAAGACAAATTTATTTATTTTCTTGCTCTCAGATTTTGTGTTTCTGTCGTGGTTGTTGTTTTTGTTTGGTTGTTATTTTGTGTTGACCTTGTATTAAACAACAAACATTAAAAATTCTCTTTTTCATAGAACATTGTATTGACGAATGTAAATGTAATATCCGATTGAAATTTTAGATTTCTTTTCAATAGCTTAAGGATATTTTAGGAAAATATTTTCACTTGTGTGGTTTATATTATGCATTACATTTTCTTCTATTCCTTAAATGCGAATCTCCATTAACAGAATTGGTTAGACGGAACACATTAAGTGTAATTGCGGTACCATATGTTAACAAAATATATATTTTTACACATTCATTTGATTTTAATCAATTAATATCCTCATAATGCCACAATATAATTATTACATTTCCATTTTCCATATGATACCAAAAAATCCAAACAGAACTTTATGATAAATCGATTATTTCCCTAATTGTTAAGGCTTATCGAAAATACCACCAGGGGAGGAAAAAAACATAAGCAGGTAATCGGAACATATCCGTTATCTTTTGGTGTTAAATTGATGAATGAGTTTTTTGCTCATCACAGTCATTCATAATTCTGTGTTGGGTGAGTGCGACTGTCGGATTACAGATAAAAATATTAATAATAAAATGGTTTATATGCAGAATTTTATCACTGGAAATCATATATAAAATACAGTCTATGTTATATGTTTATACCTGCTTGGGAGTAAATATGTTTATTCTTGTATGCACAGGATATGTAAATATATTCACCATCCTGTGGATCCACGCCTACTGAATCCCCGGTGGCCACGCCTATAGAGGCCGTAATAGCCTTTGAAAAATTCATTAAAAATCCACGACTATAGAGGCTGTAATAACCTTGGAAAAATTCATTAAAAATCCACGCCTATAGAGGCTGTAATAACCTTGGAAAAAGTCATTAAAAATCCACGCCTATAATGGCTGTAATAACCTTAGAAAAATTCATTAAAAATACACGCCTATAGAGGCCGTAATAACCATTGAAAATTTCATTAAAAATCCACGCCTATAGAGGCCGTAATAACCATTGAAAAATTCATTAAAAATCCACGCCTATAGAGGCCGTAATAACCATTGAAAAATTCATTAAAAATCAACGCCTATAGAGGCCGTAATAACCATTGAAAAATTCATTAAAAATCCACGCCTATAGAGGCCTAACAACCATTGAAAAAATCATTAAAAATCCAAGCCTATAGAGGCTATATAAGCCTTTAAAAATCCATGATAGCCTCTATCATAGCTTTTAAAAATCCATGCATACAGAGGCTATCATAGCCTTTAAAAAATTCTTTAAAAATCCATGCCTATAGAGGCTATTATAGCCTTTTACAAATTCTTTAAAAATCCACGCCTATTGAGGCCATCATAGCCTTTGAAAAAATCTTTAAAAATCCACGCCTATTGAGGTCATCATAGGCTTTGAAAAAATCTTTAAAAATCCACGCCTATTGAGGTCATCATAGGCTTTGAAAAAATCTTTAAAAATCCACGACTATTGAGGTCATCATAGGCTTTGGGAAAATCTTTAAATCTCCACACCTATTGAGGTCATCATAGGCTTTGAAAAAATCTTTAAAAATCCACGCCTATTGAGGCCATTATAAGATTTGAAAAATTCTTTAAAAATCCACGCCTATTGAGGCCATGATAGACTTTGAAAAATTCCTTAAAAATTCACGCCTATTGAAAAATTCATTAAAAATTCATGCCTGTAGCCATTGAAAACTTCTTTAAAAATTCCCGCCTATAGCTGTTAAAATATTCTTTAAAAATACACACATATGGAGCCCATCATTGACGTTGAAAAATTCTTCACAAATCAACGCATTAAGAAGCCATCATGAACTTTGAAAAATTCTTCAAAATCCTCTTTTTTTAATCTACGCTTATAGAGGCTATCATAGCCTCAATAAAAATTCTTTAACAATGCAAATAATTTGTGGTAAAGAATATATACTTTATCGTGTGTCCGAAGTATGTATACACTTAATTAACATATATATATATATATATATATATCAGTAACACCAGCACCAGGGGGGAAATCTGAATAGAAAAACGGAAAAAAAGAAAATTATGGGAAATGTTATTTAAATGTGAAATTATTTGTAAAATGTTTTGTGGTATTGCAGTTTATGCGATTGCAGCCCAGTCTATGCCGGAGCTGAAGTGTTTGTTGTTTGGTTCTTTTGTTTGTTTGTTGTATTTTTGTGACAGTAAAGACGCCTTTTAGACCATTAAAATCAAAGACTCTTTAGTCGGCTACATACTTTTTTCTTTCTGTTCCTTCGGCTTTCTGTAGCACAGATGAAAAACACCAATGCCCTTAAACTAAGGAGACAAGCAAACACACATACAGACAATCAGAAAAGGCTGAATGGAAATCAAAGAGAAAAAAAGGAAAAAAAACGAAACAAAAATCCTAGAAGAATGTTGTTAAACTATTTACTCAAGTATAGCAGTAACCGTCTTTGGTGCTATTCCAAAATCTACACCACAGACTAGTCAACATCCCTAGTGGTCGGGAGGAAGAAGGAAATTCAAACTACGTCTCTGGCCGCCGGGGGAAATCATGCAGAAGAAGATGTTCATGTGAAACTATAAAACTCCATTTGAAAGGCCTCAGGCCAAGCTGATGGTGTTGATTGTCCTGGCGGATGTGGTGCCCATAGAGTATTCCGGCTTTTTTTTTTTTTGAAAAATGTTTATAGTGTATACAAGTTTCTTTGGGGGCAGCGTATGTGTGTGTGTAAGTGTTAGCCGTCACAAAGTCGGTAAACTCTTTGTTTATGTATGTGTGCTGTTGATTTTCGTTCGTTACAATTGCACATCACAAGAACTTTGCTAAAGTGGTGATGGCGGTAGCGTAAAGATTGTAACAGAAGCCATAGACCTTTTTTTCGTTATGCACAGTGAGATACTATATATAATATAAAAATATTCTTTAAATATTGCCTCGAATTGTCATTGAAATTGTATTATTGTCTGTTTTTGTCCTTAAAAAAATATTCTTTTAAGAATCCACGCCTGTTTTTGTCCTTGAAAATATTCTTTTAAGAATCCACGCCTGTTTTTGTCCTTGAAAATATTCTTTTAAGAATCCACGCCTGTTTTTGTCCTTGAAAATATTCTTTTAAGAATCCACGCCTGTTTTTGTCCTTGAAAAATATTCCTTTAAGAATCCACGCCTGTTTTTGTTCTTGAAAAATATTCTTTTAAGAATCTACGTCTGTTCTTGTCCTTGAAAATATTCTTTTAAGAATCCACGCCTATTGCAGTCCTTGAAAAAATATTCTTTTAAGAATCCACGCCTATTGCAGTCCTTGAAAAAATATTCTTTTAAGAATCCACGCCTATTGCAGTCCTTGAAAAAATATTCTTTTAAGAATCCACGCCTGTTTTTGTCCTTGAAAAATATTCTTTTAAGAATCCACGCCTGTTTTTGTCCTTGAAAAATATTCTTTTAAGAATCCACGCCTGTTTTTGTCCTTGAAAAATATTCTTTTAAGAATCCACGCCTGTTTTTGTCCTTGAAAAAATATTCTTTAAAAAATCCACGCCTCTTTTGGTCCTTGAAAAAATATTCTTTTAAAAATCCACGCCTACATTTGTCCTTGAAAAATATTCTTTAACAAACTTCTTTTAAAAATCCACGCCTACATTTGTCCTTGAAAAATATTCTTTAAAAAATCCACGCCTATATTAGTCCTTGAAAACTTCTTTTAAAAATCCACGCCTGTTTTTGTCCCTGAAAAATATTCTTTTAAGAATCCACGACTTCAGTTTTGCCTTGAAAAATATTCTTGTCCCTTGAAAAATATTCTTTTAAGAATCCACGCCTCTTTTGGTCCTTGAAAAATATTCTTTAAAAAATCCACGCCTCTTTTGGTCCTTGAAAAAATATTCTTTAAAAAATCCACGCCTCTTTTGGTCCTTGAAAAAATATTCTTTAAAAAATCCACGCCTCTTTTGGTCCTTGAAAAAATATTCTTTAAAAAATCCACGGTCCTTGAAAAAATATTCTTTTGGGTCCTTGAAAAAATATTCTTTAAAAAATCCACGCCTCTTTTGGTCCTTGAAAAAATATTCTTTAAAAAATCCACGCCTCTTTTGGTCCTTGAAAAAATATTCTTTAAAAAATCCACGCCTCTTTTGGTCCTTGAAAAAATATTCTTTAAAAAATCCACGCCTCTTTTGGTCCTTAAAAAAATATTCTTTAAAAAATCCACTCCTCTTTTGGTCCTTGAAAAAATATTCTTTAAAAAATCCACGCCTCTTTTGGTCCTTGAAAAAATATTCTTTAAAAAATCCACGCCTCTTTGGTCCTTGAAAAACTATTCTTTAAAAAATCCACGCCTCTTTGGTCCTTGAAAAACTATTCTTTAAAAAATCCACGCCTCTTTGGTCCTTGAAAAAATATATTTCTTTAATAAATTCAGGCCTATTTTGGGCCTTGAAAAATATTCATTAATAAATCCAGGACTGTTTTGGTCCTTGGAAAATATTCATTAATAAATCCAGGACTGTTTTGGTCCTTGGAAAATATTTTTAAAAAATCCACGCCTGTTCTGGTCCTTGAAAAAAATAATATTTAAAAAATCTACGCCTATGGTCCTTGAAAACACACTATGTAAAAGTCCACGCCTTAATGGTCCTGGGAAAAGTAATCTGATTACTTCAGCAGGATAATCAGTTAAGTGAATGTCCTTTAAAATCACTGTATATCCAACTTTATTTTGTTTGACTGAATCCGACTTGTCGGCAAGAGTTCTGCCGTTACGGTCCATTATTTCAGAAATTGTTTCGTCGAACTCTACGTGTTTTTGTCTCTGTCGCGTTTTTGCGTTGCCTGTCTGGCCTTCACATTTAACTTTACACCATTGCAAATGGATAGAACAACACTATGCTCAGTGGAAGACACACTCAAGGCTTAGCCGTCGAAACGACACAAAAAATAAACAATTCGTAGAAAAACAAACATTAAAACTGTTTCGAATTCAATCGTAAAATAAACAAACAACAATGGACCAATACCAGAAGGAAAAAAAAACTGAGCCCAGCATACAAACACCCAGAAGTGCCAGCTAAATTCTCCTTAACAATAGCCGAATTGGTTGTAGAGTAGCAGGCGAAAGAAAAAATGTTGCCAAGCAAATGAAAATGCAATAGAGTAACAAGAATCTGTTTCCATTTCCGTTCTGTATGGTTAAGAACTTTTTTAAAGAGGCGGACAGTATTGTTTATTATTTATAACCCAACACTCGAACAAAAAATGCACCGCCCGTTGAAAAAATACAAACTTCGAAAAACCGGCAATAGGAGGCAAAAAACATTTGAGCAACTTTCCAAGAGTCGACTCGAGGAATGTTTTAACTCGACTTCAATTGTCTGATCATCGAGCGGCTGGTTATTGCAGCTGCAGATGTGGGTGGAGTTGTGGCATTTGAAATTATGTATCCTTTTGTGCTTTTGGCAGCCAGCCACAATACCATTGTTGGTATTGCACTTAGAAGAAACTACAATTTTTGTTTAACCAAAAAGTGATGTCTTTGTGGTTTCTGTTTAATTTCAAAAATAAATTTAAAGTTTGCCATTCTTAATTAAAGAATGTAATAATTTCAAATGCAAAATTAATTTGCCCTACCCCCCCCCATTTTGTATTACTATCAACACCTACCTATCACGGAACTCATCATTAATGCATATCAACTGTCACATCTCAACAATTTTATTAACACTCAACAACAGCAACAAATGAAATTCTTTGCATTCTCAATTTGATGTCAGTGTGTGCGTGTGTGGTCATCATTATTGAATTTAATATATGAATAATTTCACCACATTCTTCTTTTAGACAATTGCACTAATATGACATTTTAATTATTCAAATTTAAAAACCTCAATCGATTTTCATTAAATTTTTCGGCCATAACAAAGACAGGTATTGCCTTGGATAATAAATATTAAAATTTGGAATTTGTTAAAGAATATATTTTTTTCAAAGACCAAACATATGGGAGGATAAAATGGGTGTGGATTTTAAAAAGTTTTTTAAGGACTAGAATAGACGTGGATTTTTTTAAGGAATAGTTTTTCAAGGACTAGAATAGGCGTGGATTTTTAAGGAATAGACTTTCAAGGACTAGAATAGGCGTGGATTTTTTAAGGAATAATTTTTCAAGGACTAGAATAGAGGTGAATTTTTTTAAGGAATAGATTTTCAAGGACTAGAATAGGCGTGGACTTTTTAAGGAATAGATTTTGAAGGACTAGAATAGGCGTGGATTTTTTAAGAAATAGTTTTTCAAGGACTAGAATAGGCGTGGATTTTTTAAGGAATAGATTTTCAAGGAATAGAATAGGCGTGGATTTTTTAAGGAATAGATTTTTAAGGACTACGACAGGCGTGGATTTTTAAGGAATAGATTTTAAGGACTAAGATAGGCGTGGATTTTTTAAGGAATAGATTTTCAAGGACTAAGATAGGCGTGGGTTTTTAAGGAATAGATTTTCAAGGACTAAGATGGGCGTGGATTTTTAAGGAATAGATTTTCAAGGACTAAGATAGGCGTGGATTTTTAAAGAATTTTTCAACAAGGACCAGTCGTAAGATAGGCGTGGATTTTTAAAGAATTTTTCAACAAGGACCAGTCGTAAGATAGGCGTGGATTTTTAAAGAATAGATTTTCAAGGACTAGAATAGGCGTGGATTTTTTAAGGAATAGTTTTTCAAGGACTAGAATAGGCGTGGATTTTTAAGGAATAGTTTTTCAAGGACTAGAATAGGCGTGGATTTTTTAAGGAATAGTTTTTCAAGGACTAGAATAGGCGTGGATTTTTTAAGGAATAGTTTTTCAAGGACTAGAATAGGCGTGGATTTTTTAAGGAATAGTTTTTCAAGGACTAGAATAGGCGTGGATTTTTTAAGGAATAGTTTTTCAAGGACTAGAATAGGCGTGGATTTTTTAAGGAATAGTTTTTCAAGGACTAGAATAGGCGTGGATTTTTTAAGGAATAGTTTTTCAAGGACTAGAATAGGCGTGGATTTTTTAAGGAATAGTTTTTCAAGGACTAGAATAGGCGTGGATTTTTTAAGGAATAGTTTTTCAAGGACTAGAATAGGCGTGGATTTTTTAAGGAATAGTTTTTCAAGGATTAGAATAGGAGTGGATTTTTTAAGGAATTTCAATCCCTCGACTAATTTTCGGGACTTTGAAATTCCAAGTTCAGTTTTCTAGTAAAAGTGTTCGTATGTTCTTATAACTTCCTACCAGACAATTTGCAATGACATAAACTTCACACAAGATCTGAAAGACTTTTTGGCCCGTCCCTCTGTCTGTCCATGTGAAATTGTAAACAAAGTACAGGTCGCATTTATGATCCGATTTGGATGAAAGTTAGCATAGGTCACTTATTTGGCCCAAGGACGAACCCTATTGAAATTGGGAAAATTCGGTTCAGATTTAGATATAGCTCCCATATATATTTTCGTTCGATTTAAGCTAAATGGTGCACCAAAGTCCCTATATATCCTTCGATTTGCACGAAATTTGGCAAAGCATACTCGATTTAGTGTAGAATGATGTGTGCAAAGTTTCGTGAAAATCGGTTCATATTTAGATATAGCTCCCATGTATAGTTTCGTCCGATTGTACGTAAATAGTACACCAAAGTCCCTATATATCCTTCGATTTGCATGAAATTTGGCATAGCGTACTCGATTTAGTCTAGAATGATGTGTGCAAAGTTTCGCACATATAGTTTCGTCCGATTTTATGTAAATGGTGTACCAAAGTCCTTATATATCTTTCGATTTGCACGAAATTTGGCAGAGCGTATGAAATTAAGTCTACAGTTATGTGTGCTGAGTTTCGTGAAAATCGGTTCAGATTTAGATATAGCTCCCATATATTGCTTGGTCCGATTTAAGGTAAATGGTGTACCAAAGTCCCTATATATCCTTCGATTTGCACGAAATTTGGCAGAGCGTACTCGATTTAGTGTAGTATGATGTGTGCAAAGTTTCGTGAAAATCGGTTCATATTTGGATATAGCTCCCACATATAGTTTCGTCCGATTTTCTGTAAATTGTGTACCAAAGCCCTTATATATCTTTCGATTTGCACGAAATTTGGCATAGCGTACTCGATTTAGTCTAGAATGATATGTTTCAAGTTTCGTGAAAATCGGTTCATTCGTCCGATTTTATGGAAATGGTGCACTAAAGACCCAAAGTTTGTACGATTGACATATAATTTTGTTGTAATCGATTCAGATTTAGATATAGCTCCCATTTGTATGTTCGTTGGAGTTAAGGTGAACGTTGCACCGGTTGACACGAAACATATCTATGGTCCTGTTGAATACACCCAAAGTGATGAAGGGTATCATAAAGTCGGCCCTGTCCGACTTTACTACTTTCCTTAGTGGTTAAAATTATTTTATCTCGTCCTGACTTTTAATAAATATTTCGTTAGGGGCAATAAAAAATTCTTTGAAATTTCTTTTTAGAACCATATGTTTAACTAATATTCGAATACAATTCATTTTCATTTCGTATTGCCTTATAATTCATAACATTGAACTACTACTTCACAGAAATTAATTTCAAAATTTCTATAGAGACAAGTGCCACTTGTTAACCTCAATACCAAATTGTGTGTGTGTTTGACTGTGGTTAAATTAAACCATCACCTTCATCGTCACTTGAAAAAAGTGCTACTTTGTTCAAAATACCCAACATAAATTGCCATATACGGGGAAAAACTTTTCTTTCGAGCACACAAATTCGCTTCGCCCTGTCTGCAAAATTTCAATAGAATATTAAATAATAGCACCGAACACTTGTTCAAGTGTTGTCATTACAAGTTTACGTGCGAACGTATTAAGTGAACTAATTAATAATAGTTCTCGGTTTTAATGGCGCGAGAGCAAAGAAGAACTACCACCAACTTTATGTCGGGAACATTTTAATGATTACAGCAACGACAACACCAAACATTAAAATCATGTTTTCAACATATTACAGTTAGTACCTTGTAACACCCTTTATTTTTTACGGCACTTACATGCAACTACTATAGATGCATGCAACCAAAGTCTCCCAAACACCCATCTTCATATGAATGTCTGAGGTATGTTTTCCTGGTAGAATAAGACAAGGCTGGGGGAAAACAATGAAAAACTCTTTTTTTATTTTACAACATTGCCACTATTTAGGATAATAGTAGGAAAAACTGGTTGTAAAGGTAGACACTTATACATTCAAGAAACTTATAAAGATATGTGCATGTATGTGTGTGTGTATGTGAAAAAAGCAGCCATATAATGTAATTACACTTCAAACATCCTCCCATAAAGTATGGCATTTAACTCAATTCACCTGCTCATATACAATTTTCTCTCTTATTCTCTGTAATTTATATTAAGGTGTATATAATGGTTAAGTTTGTATTTGTTCTCACTTGTGTATATATGTGTGTGTCTGTACTAAAGAGACATACATAAAAAAGATTGTAATTAAAACCCATTTCAATGTTGGCAAAAGACTATAATTATATCTTTATGTTGTACAGCCTTTGGACGAGAGAATTGTAACATAGCTACTCTGAAAGGAAAAAATGTGCTCTGGGAGGACTTCATAGAGAAGAGGAAGAAATCTGAGAGGATTTAATATATTTTAACTGTTGCTATTAAAATCCTTAAACATATTTTTTTTAATCTTAAAAAGTCCCTTGAAAAAAATATATTTTTTAAATCCACTCCTATTGGTATGAAGTCCTTTGAAAAATAGTTTCTTTAAGAAATCCCCGCCATTTGGTATAAAGTCTTTTAAAAAAATATTCTTGAAAAATCCACGCCTGTTAATAAGAAAGTCCTTCCACAAATATTCTTTAAAAAATCCACGTCTACTGGTAAGAAAGTCCTTCCACAAATATTGTTTAAAAAATCAACGTCTATTGGTAAGAAAGTCCTTCCACAAATATTCTTTAAAAAATCCACGTCTATTGGTAAGAAAGTCCTTTGAAAAATCCAAGCCTGTCGGTAAGAAAGTTCTTTGAAAAATATGCATTAAAAAATCTACGCATGTTAGTAAGAAAGTCGTTTGAAAATCCACGCCTGTTGGTAAGAATGTCGTTTGAAACAGTCGTTCTTTAAAAAATCCACTCCTGTTGGTAAGGAAGTCTTTCGAAGAATATTCTTTAAAAAATGCACGTTATTTCTGCCGTAATCCTTTGAAAAATTTTCTTTACAATACTTATTGCCTTTAATGTTCTTCGAAACATTCTTTTAAAAAATCCACTTTTATTTGTCAGATAGTCCTTTAAAAAAATCTTTAAAAAATCCACGCTTATATGTCAGATAGTCCTTGGAAAAATATTCATTCACGCTTAAATGTCAGATAGTCCTTGGAAAAACATTCAGATAGTCAGTTGAATAATATCCTTTAAACAGTTGGAAAACATTCTTTAAAAACACGTAAGAAAAGTAGTAAAGTCGGACTGGCCCATATGTATCTAAATATGTATCCTAAAAGACGTAGCGTGTTTGATATATATCTATATCTGAACCGATTTCAGGGAAACTTGCCAGAGACTAATTTATATTACTTCAGTACGTTGTGTCAATCGGCCTAGCAACATCATTCTAGACTTAATTGAGTATCCTATACCAAAATTCGTTCAAATCGAAAGATATATAGGGACTTTGGTGCACCATGGGAGCTATATCTAAATCTGAACCGATTTTCACGAAACTTAACACACATCATTCTAGACCTTATCCATTACCCTATGCCAAATCAAAAGATATATAGAAACTTTAGTGGACTATTTACCTAAAATCGGGCTAAACTGTATATAGGAGCTTTATATCTAAATATGAAACGATCACGAAACTTTGCACACATCATTCTAGACTTAATTTAGTACCCTATGCCAAATTTCGTGCAAATCGAAGGATATATAAGGACTTTGGTACACCATTTACCTAAAATCGGACGAAGATATATACGGGAGCTATATCTAAAATACTGAACCGATCACGAAACTTTGCACACATCATTCTAAATTTAATTTAGTACGCTATGCCAAATTTCGTGCAAATAGAAAGATATATAGGGACTTTGGTACACCATTTACCTTAAATCGGACGATAATATATATGGGAGCTATATCTAAATCTGAACCGATTTTCACGAAACTTCCCTTAATTTTCAGGGAAACTTGCCAGAGACTAATTTATATTACTTCAGTACGTTGTGTCAATCGGCTTGGCAACATCATTCTAGACTTAATTCAGTACCCTATACCAAAATTCGTGCAAATCGAAAGATATATAGGGACTTTGGTGCACCATTGGATCTATATCAAAATCTGAACCGATTTTCACGAAACTTAACACACATCATTCTAAACCTCATTCATTACCCTATGCCAAATTTCGTGCAAATCGAAAGATATATGGGGACTTTAGTGGACTATTTACCTAAAATCGGGCTAAACTATATATAGGAGCTATATCTAAATCTGAACCGATTTTCACAAAACTTTGCACACATCCTTCTAGACTTAATTTAGTACGCTATGCCAAACTTCGTGCAAATCGAATGGTATATAGGGACTTTGGTTCACCATTTACCTAAAATCGGACGAAGATATATACGGGAGCTATATCTAAATCTGAACAGATCACAAAACTTTGCACACATCATTCTAGACTTAATTTAGTACGCTATGCCAAATTTCGTGCAAATTGAAGGATATTTAAGGACTTTGGTGCAACATTTACATTAAATGGGACAAAACTATGTACGGGAGCTATATCTAAATCTTAACCGATTTTCCCAATTTAAATAGATTTCGTCCTTGGGCCAAATGAATGAGCTGTGCCAAATTTCATCCCTTTCGAATAATAAAAAATGACAGTCAGACGCACGGACGGACGGACATGCATAAATAGACATACAAACTGATTATATGCATATTCTCAAAATGAACCATTTGTCTATCTCGTTTCCTTTTGCCTGTTACACAAAGACATAGTACCCTGTACCACAGTGTGGTGAAGGGTATAACAATCCACTCTTATTTGTCAGATAGTCCTTTGAAAAATATTTTTTGTAAAATCCACGCTTATTTGGCAGATAGTCCTTTGAAAAATATTTAAAAAAACACGCATATATTTCAGATAATCATTTAAAAACCAGTGAGCGGAGCAGTATAGTCGGACGGGGCCGATCATATGATACCCTACACAACTACCACGGAACTCGAATGTTTATTCCGAGCCTGGGCAATATTTCGTGATATTAGCCCCGACTTGCCCGATTAGAGGTCACGGTGGGTTGAGTTGTGATGTTCGGCTTATATTAGAATGGAAAACACAAAAAGAAATTAAGTTTTCGGTCCACTTCATCCCAAAATTTTATTCTGATCATCACCGAAAATAATAGGCGTTGTCCTTGACCATAATTGGAAATTCATGGAAAATTTCTCTAATTTGGTAATGGGTTACTAAATAGTATCTGCATACGTAAGCACCTGTAAATATTTAAGTGTAACTCCCACATCCGAATAGATACATCAATATATTTGGTATCAATTTAAAGGTCAACCACTCCTCTTGGATATACTATCAACTTATATTAACCGAGCTAGTCGAGATATGACTTATACTTAAAGGTGGGTCTAGGACCAATATTTCACGGCGTTACAAACTCTTGAGGCTGCACAAAGTTATAATACCCTGACAACATAGTTGTGTAGGGTATAAATATTTGTTAAAAATTTTAAATCCACGTTTATGGGTCAGATAGTTATTTGAAAAAAAATCTTCAAAAAATCCTTACCTATCTATAGGTCAGATAGTCCATTAAAAAATCCAATAGTCTTTTAAAAAATAGCCCGGAAAATTTCTTTGAAAAACTACTTAAAAAACACGCTGCTAGATCAGTGAGTCCTTTGAAAATGTTCTTTAAAAATCCTCACTTATTACCATGAAAGACCTTTGAAAAATATATATTTTTTTTAAATCCATCCTGTGAGGTGTTATTCATTATCCCGATGCTTTTCCTGTGCAACAACACAAAAAACATATATATTAATATTCACGTGGATGCCAGAAGTATGGATGGCTCTTTTTTTTTTGGTTGCTGCCATGTATTTTCATGAAAACCACATGAATATGTAACACATTAAAATGCTACATGCCGTTTGCCACTTCAAGCCGCTGTCGCAGTTGTCGCTTATTTTCTGGGCGTGCAATTAAATTAAGACTTTAATCAGCTCCTTCGTTCGCTAGCTTTGCAAACAGAGCGTCATTTACATCAGCGGGTACTTGACGTGAATCAGTGGAGGTAGTAGAGAGTAGTGAGTGGCAGCTACCAAAGTAAGCAAAATGTCGTCATTCTTGCTGATTAAAGCGTGGAAAATTGTTATGAAATTACACGAGGAACATTCATAATGCGTTTGTCATTTACGCATTTGAGGCGGGGGATGGAGGCAACATGACTTGGTGGGATGACGCGGCAGCAGGTGCATTTCGAGATTGAAAGGTGAAGGTGTTACTGTGAACGTTAAGAGCATATTTATAATAGACAGCCTAATAAGATATGTTGATGTGTATGGGTGGCGGGAAGGGGAAAATGTGAGTTCCCCCTCTCCTCAGTACACCAAATCAGTAACTACTAATCACCGCAGCATTGACGAGGTTATGAAACAGTTGACAATAAATTCCAAAGGCTATAGGTGAGTGTGCGAAAGGAGGAACCTCCTCACACAACCGACCATCTACACTAACACCCATACACCAACACCACTACCACTACAACCACATTCATTGACATGCTTGTCTTCAGAAATGTTGACTGAAAGCTCAAGAGCTTTAGATAACCTCTCGCTGCTGCTGCTAAAGACATTAAGATTGTGGATAGGTTAACATAAAAATCTTTGTTAATTGCTTGAGGTCTTTATATAAAACGCACACGCACACACATACACTGCCATAATCCACTCTTGAACAACTAAATGAATAAGCCTTACTATTTCGCACATTACAACACACTTACATACACCCAGATAAGAGGTTGCACGCACACAACCTTGCCGCAACATAAACACATACACCTCAATCACGTGTTTTGCTTTTTAACTTTTATGCAAATTGTTGATAATTTGAAAAGTTTTACATTTTGGGGTAATTTTTTTGTTTCTATATAAAAATTTCAATTAAATTTGAATGCAAAAAAACAAAGAAGAACGAAAATGTAAAGCAAATATTTCCCAAGGACAATATCCTTGAAAATTACCACATGTGCAAAATTACACGAAGGCATGCGGCGAGAATAACATATAAAGAAGTTCATAAATGATATAAAGAAATTGATGGTGAATTAAAATTTTTGTAGCACAATAAGAGTTAAAGGCGTGATTTTTAAAGAATATATTTTAGAGGACTATCCCCGCGGAGTGGTTTTTAATATTTTTCAAAGTTACATTTGGCCTATAAACCAGGTTTTTAGCGAATATTTTTCAAAGGACTATTTTTTAAAGAATATTTTTCGAGGGATTATCTGTCCGATAAGCGAGGATTTTTTTAAAGAATATTTTTCACAGGTCCTAAAAGCGCATTTTTAAGGAATATTTTTCAAAAGGCTACCTGGCCTATAATCTCGAATTTTTTAAAGAATATTTTTTCAAGGACTATCTTACCTATAAGCATGGATTTTAAAGTACTATCTGACAATTAATCGTGGATTTTTTTCAGAATATTTTCCAAAGAACTATATGAGAAATAATAATGTATTTGTTTAAAGAATGTTATTCAAAGACTATCTGTTCTTTAAAGGTGGATTGTTATAATAATATTTTTGAAAGGACTATCTGACTATTAAGAGTGAATTGATTACTGCATATTTTTGAAAGGACTAATTGCCCTATACGCGTAAATTTTTTAAACGAAACGAATATTTTTCATAGGACTATCTGCATATAAGCATGAATTTTTTAAAAATATTTTTCAAAGGACCATCTGAAAAATAAGCATTTTATGAGAATATTTGTCAAAGGACTATCTGACAAATAAGCGAGAATTTGATTAAGAACATTTTCCAAAAATCTATCTGACAAAAAAAATTTTTGAATTTTTCAAATAATATTTTTTAAAGTACTACCTTTTTAAGTGTGAATTGTTTTTAGAATATTTTGAAAGGTCTATCTGACCTTTAAGCGTGGATTTTTTAAAGAATATTTTTTAAAATACTACCTCTTTAAGTGTGAATTGTTTTTAGAACATTTTGAAAGGTCTATCTGACCTTTAAGCGTAGATTTTTAAAGAATATTTCTCCAAGGATTGCCTGACCTATAAGCGTAGTTTTTTTAGAGATTATGTTTCAAAGGCAATCTGACAAAAAGCCGTGGATTTTTTAGAGAATATTTTTCGAAGGCCTATATGCCCTTTTTAAAGAAATACTTTGTCCGTTAGCGTGAATTTTTAAAGGATCCTCTCTGAAAGACAATGTGATGTTTCTCAAAGGACTGTGTTACTTATCACATAGTCCTTTGTGTACTTTTTAAGAATTTTTTTCAATGGTCTCTCTGAGCTAGAAGGCTGATTTTGGGAAGAAAATTTTGCAGAGGGCTATCTTTCCTATATATATCGACGCCTCCGAACCATAGTATGCTAAGTCTGAAAAGTGAGTTTTTCAGTAGAAGCTTTCAAAGTATGGAAGTTTCTTTAATCGTATGTGCCATGCTAAGTACATTTTTGATTTTAACTTTGGTTTGGATTGGCCGATGATTACCAAAATTTCAGTGAATTTTAATTAAGGATCGTAGTATCTACAAACGTGAAGAACTTTAAAACATGCTAAGTTGACTTAGCATACTATGGTTCGGAGGCGTCGATATATATGTATATATATATGTTTGTAACAGGCAAAAGAAAACGAGATAGACACTTGGTTCGTTTTGAGAATATGCTTAGAATCACTTTTTAAGTTGATTTTTGCATGTCCGTCTGTCTGTCATGTCCTACACAACTATGTTGTCAGAGTATTATAGCTTTGTGCAGTCCCAAGAGTTTGTAACGCCGCGAAATATTGGTCCTAGACCCACCCATCGTCATATCTCGACTAGCTGAGTCGATCTAGACATGTGTGTCTGTCCGTCCGTCCGTCTGTCCATTATAATTTGTAAACACAATACAGGCCACAGTTATGGACCAATCTTCACGAAATTTTTCATGTAGGATGGGTTCTGGCCAATGAAGGCCCCTATTGTTTTTGGTAAAGATCGGGTTATATTTAGGGGATGAAATGGACCAAATACTTCATTTTTGTCCGTTTTTTGGCCCCTTTAGAGGCTTCAATTATGACCCAAACGTGGCGAATTTTTACATGGAGAAGGCGATCGGTCCAAAGAATAAGCATGCTTGTTTTGATAAAGTTTGTATTCTATGCCGTAAATATTTACTCCTGAAGGACATAGAACCGATAAATTGATAGTATATCCAAGAGGAGTGGTTGACCTTTAACAGCCTGTTTTTGATATAGCTCTATATATATTTTCGTCCGATTTTAGTAACTTACGACCAAACTCCTTGGTTTTGAAAAATATGTCATTTATTTTTGTTTTGAATCAAAAAATATTTGTGTACATAAACAAAGGTTTGGTCGTAAGTCACTCGAATTCGTTCGTTTAGCATTTTACAAAAACAGGCTGTAAATTGATGCCAACTATATTGTCGTATGTACAGGTGCTTACGTATTCAGATATTAATTAGTAACCCATTAACATACTAGAGGGCGGAAATATAGCACTGATCGCTTTGAAATTTTACATGAGGATCAAGGTATGGTCAAGGACAACGTCTATAATGTTCGGTGATGAAATTTAGTATTGGTTGCAGAATGACAGGTTTAATTTCTTGTTAATGGTCCTTCAAAAATGCTGTTAGGATCGCAACACAACCCACGGTGAAGGAAATCTGGATAAGTAATTGGGAGGGCTGTACTGTACTGTACTGACTAGTCGGTCAAAAAGGTGCATTTATCGCGACATAATGCCCATGTTTATAATATAGAACCACATTTTCAAAGGTGGATTTCTAAAGAATATTTTCACTTTATGCTTGAATTTTTCTATTCAATTTTTTAAATTAATTTTTTTTTTAACTATTAATGCTTTGATAAAATTTGTGGAAATTCGTAAAAAGTAATTCCATGTAATTACTCATTAAATCTACATACACGAAATTCTCTCTGGAATTTATTTGATTTCGCAGCATTAAAATCGCCTTCAGGTGTTTGATCTCACACCTATGGCTGCATAAATGAAAATTGTTATGGAAATTGTTTTCACACCCATCACATTAAATGACATTTCATACAATTTATGATAATTTTGTGACATTTATAAATGTGCCCTTTAAGCATCTAAGCAAAGAATGAATAAAAATTCAAAATTTGCTTTCTTCTTAATTGTTTGGCATAAAAAGTAATGTTTTAATTAGAAATTTACTTACATTGTCATGAGATAAAGATGTGATGATGATTATAATGAGAAAATTTACATGTCTGTTTTTCCTTTACAAAGTAAATTGATTTCATTGTTTGTTCTTGTTTATGTTGTTCAAATTTTTGTAGAATTTTCGTAACCTTATACTTTTAACAAGAAAATATATTATATGTATTTGTATATAAAACTAAATAACAAACAATGTCGAATTCTTGTGAAGACAGCAAATGCAAATTATATTTATTTTTCTTTTAATATGTTGATTGTAATCGAAAATACATAGAGAAAATATGTGTGGAAATTTCTGGGGGTTCACCAGCCAAACTATGTGTTTATACACTACACAACTGTGTTGTGAGTAAATTCGTATTACCGCGAAATATTGGCCTGGGTGATATATTTGGTATACCGATCGCCACATTTCGACGTGCTGACTTAGCCATGTGTGTTCGTGCGCCCGTCTCTCCATTATAATAAAGTACAAGCCACAGTTATGGACCAAACAACATTTATCAATTTTGCATGCAGATTTGTTTCAGCTAATGAACGGTTAATGAAATGGGCCAAATACTTAATTTTCTCTCTCAATACCACATTTGCGACCCGAACATTAAAATTCAGCGTGAAAGATAGTAGCTTTTCTGAATTTCCTGGCGTTTCTTTAAATGCTGTTCTAAGAGTAGATTTCCGACTAAAATTCAGAAAAATTGATGTTCCAAATGTTGCAAACCTCCAAAAGCACTTTTAACAACTTCAAATTTATACCCTGATTTTTCTCACAGTTTAAGATGCTGAGAAACAACGAAAAACAAAATTATTCCCCCTATGGTTATGATATTGTAATGCGTTATTCACCATTCATGGAAACGCAATGCGAAAGTAAGATAAAGTGGGAAGTAAATGAAAATGGATGTCATGGGCGGAAGAATGGATAAACGAATGTGTTGTAAAAAAATCTGAAAATGTTATTTGATGCGTGCGAAAATTGCCAGTCGGTATAGTGCTGTCAAAAAGTCTCCAAACACCAATACACACACACCCACACAAATATATACACATACTCAGAGCAAAACAAGTAAGAATGAAAACAAATAGACAAACCTCGGCATATACACTAGGGAAGAGTATGTATGTAATCTATCTTTATTGCAATTATGGGGCCATATTGAAGTGGAACTGAATTTATGCGGTGGGGGAGAGGAAGTGGGACAATTTTGCCACTGACTATAGCTGGAAATTGGACGGTTGGTTTGCATATTAACCAACTAGGAATTTGACAATATCAGTCAGTCAGCCAGCAACAACAGCAGCAGCAATAGCTATGACATTCAGTCAACAAACATATGAAGACATACGTACATACATACATTTCATAGTGGCCTTTATCCTCGAAAAATCAAAGTGTCAGATACACACACTTAGCTATCATAAGATGATGATAATGACAATGTTCAATTCCCGCCCGTTCTTCAATACCCACACACACAGACATCCACATGCCCAGTTTTTGTTATACAAAATCATAATAGGAATACTACCACTGCTAGAAGACATAACTTTATTATTTTATGATATGAGAATTTGACATGTTTCTCATTTGCCTACTATATGCTGGGCATAGTGATGCCATGCGATGCGCTGGGAGGTTACGTTATTTGTCTAATAATAAGGTTACACAACCATACATATACATATGAGTACATATTTTATGTGAGGGATTTCAAAATTACTGCCAGTTTCCCCAAACTGGATTTGGTTATCCAACTGTTTTAATTTATGATGACAAAATATTTTTCTGTTGGAAAATTTTGTTCAAATGTGATTATAAATTGTTGCCTTTAGATATTTGAAGTGTGTGGAATTATTTATGTATGTGTGATATCTGTATTAAATATATGAGAAAACGAAATTAAATTTTAAAATATGTTTCCTTTAAAAATTCTAAATGTCATGAATATCCTTACAAATAATCACGATTATTTGGCAGATAGTCCGTTGAAAAATATTCTTTAAAAAACCAAAACCATTTCTCATGCTTAGAGGACAGATAGTCCTTTGAAAAATATTCTTAAAAAATCCACGCTTATATCTCATGCTTCTAGGACAGATAGTCCTTTGAAAAATATTCTTAAAAAATTCACGCTTATTTGTCAGATAGTCCTTTGAAAAATATTCTTAACAAAATCCACGCTTATTTGTCAGATAGTCCTTTGAGAAATATTCTTTAAAAAATCCACGCTTATTTGACAGATAGTCCTTTGAAAAATATTCTTTAAAAAATCCAAGCTTATTTGTCAGATAGTCCTTTGAAGAATATTCTTTAAAAAATCCACGCCTCAGATAGTCCTTTGAAAAATATTCTTTAAAAAATCCACGCTTATTTGTCAGATAGTCCTTTGAAAAATATTCTTTAAAAAATCCACGCTTATTTGTCAGATAGTCCTTTGAAAAATATTCTTTAAAAAGGCACGCTTATTTGTCAGATAGTCCTTTGTCAAATAGTTATTTGAAAAATATTCTTTAAAAATCCATGCTTATCCCTGTGGTAGTCCTTGGAAAAATATTTAATAAAATCTACGTTTGTTAGTGCGAGAGTCCTTTGAAAAATATTTCTTAAGCATACTCCGCAAATCCTTTTATATTCATTTATTAAAATTGTTCCAGTTTTTTTTTAATTAAACATTTTTTAATTATTTTTTTTTTTGATTTTATTAATAAAGCCCGCCATGGAATTGAATTAAATAAGCAAGATATTGTCATGTGAAATAACCCGCAATTATTTTACTTAAATTTTAAGTAACATCTTAACAAAAAGAAAGAAAGGATTAACGGATGCTGATGACATGCTGCCAGGATACACCACAATCATCTTGAATATTGTCTTAACAGCATATGGTGAAGAATAAGAACGTTTGGAAAATGTGTGTTTATTAAAACAAGGATATAGGAAGAAAAACATTTTTATATGCACAACAATTTTTTATACTCACACACACTCATACATGTATGCATATTGTGTACGCTTGTATGTGTGATTAAGTACTTAAACGAAAGATTTAACATTTAATGCATTCTTACTTAACCACTCAAACTTTTTGTTATGGGTATTAAAAACGAGACCAACACACACACAAACACTCTTTTGTATAAACACACATGAACACACACATATAGCCACATATGAGAATATATTCCATACACTTTTGCATTCTGCTGTATTAATATTTAAGTAAAGATAGTTTGCAGAATATGCAAGTAACAGAGGAGCGACACAGCCAGCCAGCCACCCAGCGAGCGAGCGAGTTATAAAAGCATTTTCAATTCACAAACCAACCAACCAAGTCAGACGACGGCTGGCTTTGTAAAGTACTTGGCGATATTTGTCGCAAAAATTTATGATTATTTTCATATGTGTTGTTGTTGTTCTTTTCAGTACTTTGGTACTAAATTCTTGATGATGCTTGTTGTAGTGCTCTTGTTTTCGTTTTTGCCATTTTATGTGAATCTTTCCAATTAAGCAGTAAATTAAAAACTCGTTTATCCGAACAGAGACGTCGAAGGGAAATATTAGTGCAGAAAAAAGGAGGTTTTTTATTTTTATTCAAAAAGTTATCAGAGCTATGAATATGATTTTTTAAAGACTATTTCCAAAGGAATATCAGTGATATAATTGTGGATTTTTTACGAATATTTTTCAAAGGACTATCTGAGCTCTAAGGGTGGATTTTTAAAGAACAGTTTTCGAAGGACTATCTGAGCTTTAAGCGTGGATTTTTAAAGAATTTGTTTTCACAGCTCACTTATTTGGCCCAAGGTGGAATTTTTGAAATTGGATTTTTTTTTAGATATAGGACTCTCTATATATTTTAAGCGTGGATTTTTAAAGATTTTTTTTTTAAAGGACTATCTGAGCTTTAAGCGTGTTTTTTTAAAGTTTTTTTTCAAAGGACTATCTGAGCTTTAAGCGTGGATTTTTAAAGAATATTTTTCAAAGGACTATCTTGGCTCTAAGCGTGGATTTTTAAAGAATATTTTTCAAAGGACTTTCTGACAAATAAGCGTGGATTTTTTAAAGAATATTTTTTAAAGGACTTTCTGACAAATAAGCGTGGATTTTTTAAAGAATATTTTTCAAAGGACTATCTGACCAATAGGCGTGGATTTTTTAAAGAATATTTTTCAAAGGACTATCTGACCAATAGGCGTGGATTTTTAAAGAATATTTTTCAAAGGACTATCTGAACCAATAGGCGTGGATTTTTAAGAATATTTTTCAAATGACAAAAAAAGGAGTGGATATTTTAAAGAATATTTTTCAAAGGACTATCTGACCTATATGCGTGGATTTTTAAAGAAAAATTTTCAGAAACTATCTGACCTATAGGCGTGGATTTTTAAAGAATATTTTTCGAAAGTTCCTACAAGGCGTGGATTTTTTTTAAAGAATATTCTTCTAAGGTCCCTACAAGGCGTGGATTTTTTAAGGAATATTTTTCGAAGGATTTTTAAAGAATATTTTTCATCTGAGCTATAAGCATGGATTTTTAAGGAATATTTTTCGAAGGATTTTTAAAGAATATTTTTCATTTGAGCTATAAGCGTGGATTTTATGTACAAAATTTTGGACCCAACAGTGGTGAAGGGGTTTTAAGGAATATTTTTCACCTGAGCTATAAGCTTGGATTTTTAAAGAGTATTTTTCATCTGAGCTATAAGCGTGGATTTTTAAAGAATATTTTTCAAGGAATATCTGAGCTTTAAGCGTAAATTTTTAAATAATATTTAATATTTTTTCAAAGGACTTTTTGAGTTTTAATCGTGGATTTTTTAAAGAATATTTTTCAAATCGATGATTTTTATTCAAAGGACTATGTGTTCTATAATTGTGGTCTCTTATTAATTTTTCAAGTAATATTTTTATAAAGGGACTATCACAGCTATAATCGTGAATTTTTGAACGAATATTTTTTGAGGGACTATTACTTACTTTTTGGCCTCCTTGAACCCCGCCTCTGTATGCATTTAATTCGTACACGTGTACACCATATGTATGTGTACATGTACTTGCTATGGTGTTATCAGTTTCTTAACTCTGCAGCATTGTGTGTGTGTAGGTTGTTAATGCGACAACCACAGCTGTTTTAAAAATGGAATGCATTGTGCAAAAAGCAAAAAAGAAAATATCCGAAAAGTGGAAATTACTTCCGATCCAATGATACTAAAGTCAAGTATGTGTAGAAAGCTCAGTACGTATGTATGTGTGTGTGTATGCTGTGTCGCCATAATTTTTCGTCGCCGTCGCTTGTATGCATGCATTTTGTATGGCATGAAATTTTCAGTCAGTTGCTGCCATAAATATCTGCTCTTAAATATGTGGAAATGCTTTTTTCGCATGGGTATTATTATTTTTGTTGTTTGTTTTATTTAAACCGAAATTATCACATCCTTGTTCCGTCATCATTATTGCTGTTGTTGTAGTCACAATTGTTGGTGGTATCATGGTCGTTCATCTCTCGTGTTTTTTTCTTTTAACGAGATCGAGTTGTAAGGAAAAAGACAATAATAACTCACATTAAAGCAAAAAGTCATTAATAATAAAATTATGTTTTTTGTTGTTGTTGTTCGTTATGTTGGATGAAGGGGTTGGGGAGAAGGTACTTCTAGCCACCAACTCGTTTGCCTGTTTAATAATCCTGTTGTGTGGTAAATTTTCCGGAAATATTATGCCAAATGAATTAAAAAAAGAAACATTCGTAGATTAAATAAGTGAATAAAAAGAGCTTAAAAGAAGAAATCTGTTTAGTGAGGTTTATTAAAGGAAATTAATATGGATAATATCTCTGTGTGTTTATTTTCACATAAAAATATTATGCAGAAGTTTCAGATTTAAGAGCATATTCCTTGGGGTATTCATAAATTAAGAGACTTTGGTGCACCAATTACCTAAAATCCATGAAAATATATATGTGAGCTATATATAAATCTGAACCGATTTTCACGAAACTTTGCCACATCATTCTAGGCCAAATTCGGTACGCTATGGGAAAATTCGTGCAATTAAAAAGATTTCCAGGGACTTTGGCGCACCAATTACCTAAAATCGGGCGAAACTATATATGGGAGCTATATCTAAATCTGAACCGATTGTCACGAAACTTTGCACACATCATTCTAGACTTAATTTATTACGCTATGACAAATTTCGTGGAAATCGAATGATTTTCAGCGACTTTGGTGCACCAATTAAATAAAATCGGACGAAAATATATGGGAGCTATATCTAAAACTGAACCGATTTTCACGAAACTTGCACACATCATTCTATACTTTATTCATTACGCTGTGCCAAATTTGGTGCAAATCGAATGATATTAAGACACTTTGGTACACAAATTACCTAAAATCGGGGGAAATTATATATGAGAGCTATATCCAAATCGGAACCGATTTTCATGAAACTTAGCACACATTATTATAGACGCATTTCAGTACGCTATGCCAAATTTTGTGCAAATTGAAAGATATAAAAGTTATTTGGTGCACCAATTACCTTAAATCGGATGAAAATATATATGGGAGCTATATCTAGGTCAGAACCGATTTACACGAAATTTGGCAGACATCATTCTAGACCTTATTCATTACGCTGTGCCAAATTTCGTGCAAATCGAAAGATATATAGGGACTTTGGTACACAATTTACATTAAATCGGACGAAGATATATATGGAAGCTATATCTAAATCTGAACTGATTTACACGAAATTTGGCAGACATAATTCTACACCTTATTCATTACCCCAAATTTCGTGCAAATCGAAAGATATATAGGGACTTTGGTACACAATTTACTTTAAATCGGACGAAGATATATATGGGAGCTATATCTAAATCTGAACCGATTTACACGATATTTGGCAGACATCATTCTAGACCTTATTCACTACGACCTTATTCATTACGCTGAATTTCGTGCAAATCGATAGATATCTAGGGACTTTGGTACACAATTTACCTTAAATCGGACGAAGATATATATGGGAGCTATATCTAAATCTGAACCAATTTACACGAAATTTGGCATACATCATTCTAGACCTTATTCATTACGCTGTGCCAAATTTCGTGCAAATCGTAAGATATATAGGGACTTTGGTATCCCATTTACCTTAAATCGGACGAAAATATATATGGGAGCTATATCTAGATAACAAATGAGCTGTGCCAAATTACATCCAATTCGGATCATAAATGCGATCTGTACTTTGTTTACAAATTAACATGGACAGACGGACGGACATGTATTAATCGACTCAGAACGTGATTCTATTCATATTCTCAAAAGGAACCATAAGTCTATCTCGTTTCTTTTGCCTGTTACAAACATATGCAAAAAGACGTAATACTCTTCACCACAGTGTGGTGAAGGGTATAAAAAGATTAAATAAAGCCCACGACTGTAGAAGTATTCGAAAAAAATATTTCAAAAAAAAAAAACGTATAAAATCTCGAAAAAAATATTAAATAAATGCATGGTCATAGAAGTACTTTACTTGAACTAAGAAAAAGTTTTGTTTTAAATCCACGCTTAACTACAACCCTCTAAACTGAAATCCACAATATATTGTGCTTAACAGATTTGCAACGGGGAAACGAAGAGATTTCAGTACTTACACCAGGGGCCGGGGGCCTGCTCTTGAGGACCATAAAATGAAAATCATCTTTTTAAAAAATAAAATCCAAAGTTTGTTTTCAAAGTAATACCATTCATATTCATTATATTTATGAAATATATTTTTTAAGATATTTAAACTCCAAATAAAAAGTCAAACACCCACCTCCTTCCAATCTGCTCTTTACGGTCTGTAGTACAAGATAACTTTACGCTCATTTAACAGTGAATATCTGTCACTTAATAACAACAACAACAACAAAATACGAAAGCAGAACATTCTCAAATATTAAAATAATTTTTATGGGCATTCTTTGGTCGGTCTGGCCTCAGTTGTGGCGCAGGGGGGGTAGGTTGGTAGGTAGATGATTTAACTTGACAAAGACTTTGCATATTTTTATGGGCCGAACGAAATGCGGTAGGTCTTTTCGCGTTTGCCATAGTTGGCTTTTTGTTAGTGTTGTTGTTTTTGTACTCAACAATCATCCCCAGGATTATGATGACGGTCGCTAACATGGCATCCTATTACCGTGGTGTCCTGTTTGTATTTTTTCCTCTCCTTTTTTTGAAAGCATGTCTGTTCAAATTGTGCAAATATCCTTGATTTTGGTCCACATTCATTTTGTTGTTGTTGCTATTGTTTTTTGATTTTCGTTTTTTTCGCAGTTGCTGCTGTTCATTATCCCATAGTCTTTACGCTTAATTACACAAACAATGTTTGAAAATACCAGACCAGAAACCATATCAGGCCGTTGTTGCCTGTTTTTGCTTCTGTTAAAGATGTAACGTCAAAATATGTGAATTTTGTTATGCAAGAAAAAAAGAGAAAATGGGAAACAACAAAGGAAATAAAGAACAAAAAGGAGAAAAAAGATCATACCAGAAAAAATGCAATGAATTATAGAAAATTAAATTAAAAATATTTTTATGACTACAACACTCATACCCTAAAGAAATGAGAGAGAGGGGGCGCGATAATGATGGAGGCTTGTTTACAAACATAATAATAATGAAATTTAATTGGAAGCCTGTAGAGAGGTCGAACAGGAAAATGCTACATGAAATTAATGTGTTGGATAAAATTAGGAAAAAAGTTTTTAAATTAAGAGGAAGAATATGGAAATTTTTTTATGTTATAGGAATTCGTATTGGTTCAATGTAACCCTGCTAGACCTATAGGCCAGACAGTGCTTCGAAAATTTGTCCAATGGTCAATGGGCGTGGATTTTTAAAGTATAATTCAAGGCCATATATAGCTCAATCCGTGCTTCTTTCAGAATATTTCAAAAACCATATAGAGGTCAATAGAGGTCAATTTTTAAAGAATATTTCAAAGAGGTCAATAGGCGTAAATTTTTAAAGAATATTTTCCAGGCCATACCGAGCCTTATGGGCGTGGATTTTTAAAGAATATTTTCCAGGCCATACCGAGCCTTATGGGCGTGGATTTTTAAAGAATATTTTCAAGGCCATACCGAGCCTTATGGGCGTGGATTTTTAAAGAATATTTTCAAGGCCATATAGAGCTCAATAGGCGTGCATTTATAAGAATATTTCAAGACCATATAGAGGTCAATAGGGGGGCATTTTGAAAGAATATTTCCAAGTCCATATAGAACTCAATAAGCGTGCATTTATAGAATGTTTCAAAGACTATATATAGGTCAATAGGCGCGGATTTTTAAGGAATATTTCCATGGCCATATTGAGGCTAACAGGCGTAAATATTTTAAGAATATTTCAAAGACCATATGGAGGTCAATAGCCATGGATTTTTTAAGAATATTTCAAAGAACATATAGAGGTGAGTAGGCGTGGATTTCTAAAGAATTTTCCAAGGCCATATAGAGGAATGTTTCAAAGACCCTATATAGGTGAATATTTCAAATACCCTATAGAGGTCAGTAGGCGTGAATTATTAAAGAATATCTCAAAGGCCATATAGAGGTCAATAGGCGTGGATTTTTAAATAATGTTTTTAAGGCCATACCGAGCCTTATGGGCTTGGAATATTTCCAAGGCCATATAGAGGTCAATAGGAGTGGAATTTCAAAGAATATTTCTTAGACCAGATAAAGGTCAATAGGCGTGGAATTTTAAAGAATATTTCTTAGGCCATACCGAACCTTATGGATGTGGAATATTTCCAAGGCCATATAGAGGTTAATAGGCGTGGAATTCTAAAGAATATTTCCAGGGACAAAGCGAGCCTAATGGGAGTGAATTTTAAAGAATATTTCAAAGACCATATAGATGTCAATAGGCGTGGATTTTTAAAGAATGTTTTCAAGGCCATACTGAGGCTTATGGACGTGTATTTTTAATGAATATTTGCAAGGCCATACCGAACCTTATGGGCTTGGAATATTTCCAAGGCCACACCGAGCCTTCTGGGCTTGGAATATACCCTATAGAGGTGATTTTTTAAAGAATATTTCCAAGGCCATATAGCGCTCAATAGGTGCGTATTTTTTTTTTAAAGTATTTCAAAGGCCATATTGAGTTCAATGGGCGTAGATTTTCGAAGAATATTCCAGAGCTTAATAGGTGTGAATTTTAAAGGATATTTCAAAGACCCTATAGAGGTCAATAGGCGTTGATTCTTAAAGAATATTTCCAAGGCCATATATAGCTCAATAGGCGGGTATTTTTTTAAAAATATTTCAAAGGCCATATAGAGCTCAATAGGCGTGTATTTTTTAAAAGTATTTCAAAGGCCATATCGAGTTCAATGGGCGTAGAAGAATATTTCCAGAGCTTAATAGGTGCGATTTTTTAAGGATATTTCCAAGGCCGTATAGAGATTAATAGACGTGTATCTAAAAAAATATTTCCAAGACCACATAGAGCACCATATGCGTGCAGTTAAAAAAAGTATTTCAAAGGTCATACAGGGCTCCATACACTTGAATTGTTAAAGAATACTCTAAAAGTCATACAGGGATCCACACACGGGAATTTTTATAGAATATTCCAAAAACAATACAGGGCTTCACATACGGATTTTTTTCAAAAGGGAAGTCCTTTCATTCCTTAAAAATTCACACTTATTGGTCAGGTAGACCTTTGAAAAATAATCTTTAAAAATCCACTTTTTAAGACGTATTGTCCTTAAAAAAATACGCTTTGAGTTCGGATTTTCTTCGGATCTTCCTTATTTTTTAACTTAGTTTGTGGTCAAAAATAGGCGATTTTCCAAAAAAAAAAAAAAAAATCAAAGTTCCACCATTTTGTTAATTGTTGTGCGAAGTCAATAATCCAAGTTCATACGTGAGCCAGACATGTACTCTGTCTAACACCGTTGGAATTTCCGGATTCCGATGTTCCAGTGAGGAGTTATCATGCCTCCAATAAAAAATAAGGACTTTTCTTTGATCACGATAAACAATTACAAAACAACAACAACAATTTTTTGTAAATAATCAATGCATGTGAAGCAGGTATTCCTTTGAATTCGATAGTTCTGTGAAAATATTCTTTAAAAAATCCACGCTAATAGGTCTGATAGTCCTTCGAAAAACTTACTTTATAAAATCTACCCTTGAATGTTAGATAGTCCTTCAAAAATATTATTTAAATAATTCACGCTAATAGTTCAGAGAGTCCCGCGAAAAATTGACTTTAAAAAATCCACGCCTTTAGGTCGGATAACCCTTGAAAAACATTAAAAAAACCAGAGAGTCCTTTGAAAATTTTCTTTTTTTAAATCCACGCTTATAGGCTATACAGTCCGTTAAAAACATTCCTTCAAAAATCCACGCTTAATGCTGCGAAAGTCCTTTGAAAACATTTCTTTAACCATCCGTTCTTATTACTGTGACAGTCCTTTGAAAAATATTAGTTTAAAAATCCGCGTTTATATGGCGGATAGCCATTTGAAAATATTCTTTAAAAAAATCCAGGTTTATATTAGACCTATGAAATATCCATTGAAGAATATTATTAAAAAAAATCCCCACAGTCATGGCATATCTGATAACAAAACCTTCTAACTCCATATGGCCACCTGCTCGAAATGAAGATAAATTAAAGCACTACGTTTCTTGAATGACTCTCCCATGTATTAAATAAAAATAAATTGCGTCTGTGTCTGTCATTGTATTTGCCATTCTTTTTTTCCGAGATAGTGTTTACCTTTTGTTAGGTCCTGCGAATTGCTCATGTCTCGTCTCGAACATCCTTCGTCATCATACTCTCATCCTCGTATTTTTTTTCTAATTTTTGCATTTTATTTACATGAAAGTGTAAATGGATGGTAATAAAATGAAATGTAATTTGCATTAAATTCTTGTACGTTTCGGTGTTATCAGTTTCTTCTTCTTCTTTGGGCGCTTACCTTGGTTTGCTATCTACATTCCCTGATATAATGGAGCATACGTGAAGATGTTTCACTATTCCATGGAATTTTTTGTTTGTTTTTGTTCTGTTACAAGTCAAAAGGTTTTGTGAGTGGTTGAGTGTGAGAGTGTTATATACCCTATCTCCATTCTACATCTACGCAAGCTGTAAGCCTTATACCAAGGCTACGGAAGATTTTCTTTTCTTTCGTTACGCTTTGCATTGTTACATTGTTGTTGTTGCCTCTGTTTTTTAATTCCACTTAAAGACTTAAACTTATAACGAGTACAAGAACAGATATCAGATCTAATCAGTTAGGCAAGCAGGATTTCGGTATTTACAGGATTGAAAAAAAAAAATCGTGTGTGTACACACGCACACACATACACAATAACATACATATGTGAGGTAATACGAAAAGTAAATGTGTAATTGTAATACCAACCTAGTTTTGTTTCGGCAGATGTAAACAATTAAATCTTCAAATTGAAGAAAGTGAAAGTTCTTTCTCAGAGGGGATTTTAGCTGGAATTGGTATTTAGAAAAATTGGATTGCTACAATAGAATTCGATAAAAGTTTGAAAGAAAATTAAATTCTAAAGCTCATAGGCGTGGATTTTAATGACTATTTGAAAGCCCGTACAGAGCTCAATAGGCATAACATAAAAGAATGTTTCAAAGCCAATTCCGAGCATTAAAGGATATTATAAAAGAATATTTCATAGCCCATTCCGAGCCTTAAAGGCATGGGGTTTTAAAGACTATTTCAAAGGACATACATTATTGGAATATGCATTTTCAATTGCATTTTCCTTAAATTGTAAATAGCAACAATGTGACACTAAATTGTGATTTTAAGCATTCGATGACACTTTCTACATACTTTATGTCAATTTATGCAGATTTATTTGTTTTGCCCTTTTTATTGTTTCGTTTATTTTTATACCCTTCACCACACTGTGGTACAGGGTATTATGTCTTTGTGCGTATGTTTGTAACAGGCAAAAGGAAACGAGATAGATACATGGTTCCTTTTAAGAATAAGCATAGAATGTCCGACGATTTATGCATGTCCGTCCACCTGTCTGTCCATGTTAAATTGTGAACAATGTACAGGTCGCATTTATAATTCGAATTGGATGAAATTTGGCACAGCTCATTTGTTTGGCCCAAGGACGAACCCTATTGAAATTGGGAAAAATTGGTTCAGATTTAGATATAGATAAGGTAAATGGTTCGATTTAAGGTAAACGGTGCACCAAAGTACCTAAATACCTTTCAATTTGTACGAAATTTTGCATAGCGTACTGAATTAAGTATATAGTGATATGTGTTAAGTTTCGTGAAAATCGGTCCAGATTTCGATATAGCTCCCATATATATTTTCGTCCGATTTTAGGTAAATAGTGCACCAAAGTCCCCATATATCCTTCGATTTGCACGAGATTCGGCAGAGCGAGCTGGATTAAGTCTACATTTTGTGAAAATCGGTTCAGATTTAGATATAGCTCCCATATATATTTTCGTCCTATTTAATGTAAATGGTACACCAAATCGTATCTTTCGATATGCACGAGATTCGGCATAGCGAGCTGAATTAAGTCTAGAATGATGCTTGGTAAATTTTGTGAAAATCGGTTCAGATTTAGATATAGCTCCCATATATAGTTTCGTCCGATTTGAGGTAAATAGTGTACCAAAGTCCCTATATATCCTTCGATTTACACGAGTCTAGAATCGTGTGTATTAAGTTTCGTGAAAATCGGTTCCGATTTAGATATAGCTCCAATATATAGTTTCGTCCGATTTGAGGTAAATAGTGCACAAAAATCCCTATATATCCTTTGGCATAGCGTAAATTTCGTGAAAATCGGTTCTGATTTAGATATAGCTCGCATATATATTTTCGTCCGATTCGAGGTAAATAGTGCACCAAGGTCCCTATATATCCTTCGATTTACACGAAATTTGGCATAGCGTACTGAATGGAGTCTAGAATGATGAGTGATAAGTTTCGTGAAAATCGGTTCAGATTTAGATATAGCTCCCATATATAGTTTCGTCCGATTTGAGGTAAATAGTGTACCAAAGTGCCTATATATCCTTCGATTCACACGAAATTTGGCACATCGTACTGAATAGAGTCTAGAATGATGAGTGATAAATTTCGTGAAAATCGGTTCCGATTTAGATATAGCTCCAATATATAGTTTCGTCCGATTTGAGGTAAATAGTGCACAAAAATCCCTATATATCCTTTGGCATAGCGTAAATTTCGTGAAAATCGGTTCTGATTTAGATATGGCTCGCATATGTATTTTCGTCCGATTCGAGGTAAATAGTGCACCAAGGTCCCTATATATCCTTCGATTTACACGAAATTTGGCATAGCGTACTGAATGGAGTCTAGAATGATGAGTGATAAGTTTCGTGAACATCGGTTCAGATTTAGATATAGCTCCCATATATAGTTTCGTCCGATTTGAGGTAAATAGTGTACCAAAGTGCCTATATATCCTTCGATTCACACGAAATTTGGCACATCGTACTGAATAGAGTCTAGAACGATGAGTGATAAGTTTCGTGAAAATCCGTTCAGTTTTAGATATAGCTCCCATATATAGTTTCTCCGATTCGAGGTAAATAGTGCACCAAAGTCCCTATATATCCTTTGGCATAGCGTAAGTCAAGAACGATGTATGTTAAATTTCGTGAAAATCTGTTCAGATATAGATATAGCTTCCATATATATTTTCGTCCGATTTTATGTAAATGGTGCATCAAAGTACCTACATAATCTTGGATTTGCACGAAATTTGTCATAGCGTACGGAATTGTGTTTAGAATGATGTGTGGTATGTTTAGGATCGGTTCAGATTTCTATATAGCTCTCACATATTCACATTTATTTGTCCGATTTTACATAAATGGCTCTCCAAACTCCTAGTGTTTGTCCGATGGACACGAAATTTAGAACAATGTATCAAATTGAGACTTGAATGACGTTATAGAGTTTTGTTGAAATTGGTGCAGGTGCAGCCATAGCTTCCATATGTATTTCGAACGGGTGTCTGAATGGAATTAAATTTTTAACAGTGCAGCGTACCGAATAGCTTGTATCAATTTTGCTTTAAAACGTTTTCCATACATTTGTCCCATGGACATTGAAACATTGACATGCAAATGTAAGGATATACCCAAAGTGGTGAAGGGTATCATATAGTCGGCCCAGATCGACTTTACAACTTTCCTTACTGGTTTTCGATAAACTTTGCCTGGTCTTAGACAAATTGAAACACTATTTCTTCTGTGTTCTGTGCCATTGCGAAGACTGCAATGTCTTGAAGCAGTGACGTTGGTTCAATTTGTCTTCTCAGCGATGTTGTTGTTGTTGGATTGTATTGCAGTCACTTCGATTTTGTCTATACAATTTTTGCTTACATTGTTCTTATTCGATTCTGTTGTTTTCTTAAGCAAATTGTTGTCTTGTTTTATTTAAACTATTTTCATTGTTTTTTTGTAGTATTTATTTATTTCTTTTTTTATTCAATTCCAAAGTTTGTCTAATAAAGTATTCCAAAACTGTTTTATTTAGTTTTTGCTCCTCAATTTGTTGCCACTTAGAGGGAAAAAGTGTTTCCTAAAGAGTCTATACAAAGCTGATAAACTTACAAATAAGCTGTGCTCAACTGAATGATAATAGTTTTTTTGTCAGGTGAAGGTGAAAAGGAAATAACAAAAGGAAAAACGAGAAAAAAATATTTTCATAAATGATCACAGGATTTAAGAGACAATTTTAAAAGAATAGATCCACTTCATAAGGAGCTGTACGCCACTGTAAGCCACTATAAGCGTAGATGTTTAAAGAATATTTCACACCCTATCCAAAGCTTTATAAGCGTGGATTTTTAAAGACAATTTCACATCCTATCCAAGGTTCTATAAGCGTAGATTTTTAAATAATATTTCTCACGCTATCCGAGGCTCTATAAGCGTGGATTTTTAAAGAATATTTCACACCCTATCCGAGGCACTATAAGCGTGGATTTTTAAAGAATATTTCACACCCTATCCGAGGCACTATAAGCGTGGATTTTTAAATAATATTTCACACCCTATCCGAGGCTCTATAAGCGTGGATTTTTAAAGAACATTTCACACCCTATCCATTTGGATTTTGAAAGACGATTTTTAACCCTATCCAGGAAACAATTTGAGTGGATTTTAAACAATATATACCATCCTCTCCAGAGATCTATAACTTGGAATTTTTATAACTATTCAGAGTTCCATAAGTTCACACCCTATCCGAGCTCTTTAAGCGTGGATTTTCTTTTCTGTACTTTTTATCACACCCTATGGAGGCACAGCAACTACTACAAATATCTACTTCATTTACATTACACCAACTTATGTCACACTTTACACTTCTAATGGATTTTTAAACACACCCTATGCCAAAACGAAACAATATTTCCACCCGTCAAGGGCACTATAAGCGTGGATTTTTGATTCATAAGCGAAGGAAGTGGCGTGGATTTTTAAGAATATTTCACACCCTATCCGAAAATAAATAACAATGACATTGATGATGCCTTTAGCGGGTGTTCGCTTTTTTTAGTAACAAAACATGCTCTATAAGCGTGGATTTTTAAAGAATATTTCACACCCTATCCGAGGCACTATAAGCGTGGATTTTTAAAGAATATTTCACACCCTATCCGAGGCACCATAAGCGTGGATTTTTAAAGAATATTTCACACCCTATCCGCGTGGATTTTTAAAGAACATTTCACACCCTATCCATTTGGATTTTGAAAGACGATTTTTACACCCTATCCGAGGAAACAATTTGAGTGGATTTTTAAACAATATATACACATCCTCTCCAGAGATCTATAACTTGGAATTTTTAATCACTATTCAGAGTTCCATAAGTGTTGATGTTTATAGAATATTTTTAACCCCTACCAAGGGCTCTATAAGCGTGACCTTCTAGTCTTTTATGTGCTTTTTATCAACCATGGAGGTCAGCAACTACTACAAATATCTACTTCATTTACATTACACCAACTTATGTCCGCACTTTACACTTCTACGTACATTTTACGATTCTCGACCTTATGCCAAAACGAAACAATACCCCAGCGTCAAGGGCCTAAATGGGCTTTGTGATTCATAAGCAAAGGAAGTGGCGAAAGAAACTATCTCGTAAATAAATAACAATGGCATTGATGATGCCTTTAGCGGGTGTTCGCTTTTTTTAGTAACAAAACATGTTTAATGAAATAACAACGATTTCATAACAACAACATCGACAACACTTTAGAAAACTATAAGAGAAATAAAATCAGCGAACCTCAATATTTTCCATTACGGCGCTGTCGTTGTTGTTTCAGAATACAGCCCATCCAACAATAATGAATGCCACCTTCGCGGTAAAGATGAAATAGGAACAACATTGGCATTGTAATCAGTGTTGCTGACATTGTCGAACATCAGCGTTATGACAACCTTCATGGATGTTGGAACTACTGCTTGCATGTTCAAAAAGTAATAGTGTTTTTTAAGGTGGGACGAATTGGTTTTGTTGTGGTCTTTGAAGGTATCTGTAAAGCTCCGTAATTAAAGTGAAATGTTTCGAAATATTCTTTAAGGAGATCTATTGAGTTTTTGGAATATTCGTAAAAAAGGGCGGTTTCGTAGCTATTTATATCCTGTAAAAAACTCGTTAAAAACCCATGCCAATGGAGCTTGGTGGGCTTTCGAAATATTCCTAAAAACTCCACGCCTTCCGAGCACTGCTGGGCCTTTGAAATGTTCTTAAAAACTCCACGCCTTCCGAGCACTGCTGGGCCTTTGAAATGTTCCTAAAAACTCCACGCCTTCCGAGCACTGCTGGGGCTTTGAAATATTCTTAAAAACTCCACGCCTTCCGAGCACTGCTGGGCCTTTGTAATGTTTCTAAAACTCCACGCCTTCCGAGCACTGTTGGGGCTTTGAAATATTCTTAAAAACTCCACGCCTTCCGAGCACTGCTGGGCCTTTGAAATGTTCTTAAAAACTCCACGCCTTCCGAGCACTGCTGTACCTTTGAAATGTTCTTAAAAACTCAACGCCTTGCGAGCTCAGTATGACCTTTGAAATATTCTTAACAAATCCACGTCTTTGAAGTTCATTGTGGTCTTTGAAACATTCTTTAAAAATCCACGCCTTTGAAGCTCTCTATGGCCTTTGAAATATTCTTTAAAAGTAAACGCAATCCGAGCTCTTTGTGGTCTTCAAACATTTTTTAAGTCCACGCCTTCCGAGCTCTTTATGTCTTTAAAACTTTGTTGAAGTCCATGTCTTCCGAGCTCTTTATGTCTTTAGTACTTTTTCAAATTCCACGCCTTCCGAGTACTGTTGGACCTTTGAAATATTCTTTAAGAACCCCCACACCTTTCGGTCTCAGTATGAACTTTGAAATATTCTTTAAAAATTCACGACTTACGAGTTCTGTATGGACTTTGAAATATTCTTTAAAAATTCACACTATTAAGCCTCTGTATGACATTTGAAATAGGGACATATATGTCTCTGAGATCAGGTACATATATTTGTGCCTTCTAAGGCCAACTACTACACCGTATAGACGTTTGAGCCCATATACCTTACAGTTGAAGTCCAGCTATTTTAGAGTAGAAGACTGTGAGGCCAACTCCTATACAGTAAAAGCGTCTAAAGTCCGCTACTGTACAGTGGTAGCTTCTCAGTTCAGCTTCTAAATATAAGAGAAACCTGTGGTAATATAATATATAATAGAAGTATCTGAGATCAGCAAACATATACTTGTGAATTCTAAGGTTAGAACCGATGCGGTAGATGTCTCTGAGGCCAGTTACTGTAAAGTAGTGACCTCTATGGACAACTACTAAATAGAAAGGGCATCAGTGACAAGTTAATATACAGTATTCTCTGAGACCATCTCTTACACACTTGTGGCTTCTGAGGTCTGCTTTCATACGGTATATATCTCTGAAGTCAAATATTATAAGGTAGATGTACCTGAGACTATCTAGTGTACAGTAGAGGCCTCAATGGCAAGTTTATACGCAATTTAGACCTCCGATACCAGATACTACACATTTGTGACTTTTGGGGCTATATGACAGAGATATTTAAAGCCAGCTTTTAGACCACCTACTATATATTTGTGGCCTCTCTCGCCAAGTTCTAAATAGTGACCACCAACTACTCTTTATAGAGGACATATAACATTTAAGGCGAGATATTTTACAATAGAGGATGCTGTTGTCAGTTGTTTTACATTAGCGACCTCTGCTGCCAGTCATGTATCACTAGCAGGGTTCCGAGGTCAATTACTATAAGCAATTCTTGCTGAAATTGTAGTCCTAGGAATTATCACAACCAAATTATAATCGTCCCACTCTTATAGCATCCGACTCCGTTTCACGAGTACTTGAAATTACCATTTACATGTGTGCCCAACCAACAAACAATCCTACTGATACAAAAGGGAATGAAAGACAATCTATAATAAATGACAGTACACCGAGACGCTGTCACACTGGCAATGACACTTAACATAAAAAGTGATGTATGTATGGCAGTGTGTGTGTGTGTGTAGGTATATGTAAAATATACAGTAACACTAAACAGTTTTGTTATATTCCGTGTCATAAAATAGACAACACCAAGAACATCCTTCGAGCATGAGTTTGAATTTTTTTATAGCAGCTATTTGTGGCGAAATGGTAATGGTGTGGCGGGATAGCATTGTTGTCGATGCTCGCGTTACTTTTATGGTCGAACAAAATGAATACAAAGAAAATTAGAATATTTGTATTTTATGACATGGAATTTGTTGAACGTATTTACAGTTGTTCGCAAATGGCCTTCAGTGGGAAGTTTTGTTAATTAGACAAATTTTGTGTAAACAGGTCTACAAGGTATGGTGTACCATAATGAGCAATAAGTGGTTACTTTTATTGTCAGAAGTGGTTATGAAATCTGCTACCTGATAAACGGTTACTTTTGTAGTTACAGGGAACTAACAGAAATCTCAGATCTAATTTGTAGCTCTTTGGGTATACAAAATAAATAGTTCGTTTAACTTAATAGCTTGGGTGGCGTATGAATAGTGTCAAAACGTATACGACACCCATTGACAGTTGAAGTTAACTATGAAATCATTTCAAATTTCGGACTTAATATACCGTAATTGAAACATAATATATATATATATATATATACAACTTTCCCTAACATAAAATGTAATCATAACTTTGCAACAACTAATTCCTACAGAAGGGAAATCTTTAAAAAAATTATCAGCATCCTAAACTTTTGTCAAAAGAAAATAAATACTGGCAATACAAATTAAGCCATTTTGACGGCGTGTGTAACACATTTTTGTTGTCGCTCTTTTCTCTTGGAAACGCCTGAGTTCATTTGTTGACCGTAAAGCGTGAAATTACTCAGTTCAAAAAAGGGGTATCCTTTTTCTATACGCAGTTGTTGTGACCTTCTTTATTTTGAATCGATGTTAAGCATTTTGCTATGTCACTATTTTTCATTTACCCTCACACACTCACATGTAATTGAGTGTTATGTTCACATGGTTGACCAGAGTTTTATTCGATTGACCTTCCTAGAAATGTTCAAGTCATTCTTTATCTTCAATTTATTACTTACATCATCATATTCCTTGGATACCGTTCCGTTTGCAATTTATTGACGCATTTACCTAGATTGGTTTATATAAAAATGTTATTAATGGCAAAGAAAATACTAAATGGGTATGTTTTAATAGGATGAAAGGTCTTGTAAATGTATTTATTTTCGTTCATTTTAGTTTAGGTTGAAAATCTCCGAATTCTAAATTAGAACTACATCGATGGAAAAAATACTGCTGACACCTTCAAAATACCGAAAATTGGGATTGCCTCCGAATATGTAGACCAGGTAGGGTCAGATATGTATATTTCGATGAGTAACAACCGATGGTTCCAACGCTTGGATTCTAACCCACATTCTTTCAATGTGGTTTTCGAATATATGCAAAAAAGGAACATACACCCCCTTCCATATAAAATGCTAATAAGCCACTACGGCATTAAAAATTGTGGATAAAACAAAATTGGAACGACAGGAGATAGCGCCGCCAAGAGGTAAATGGCGACACTTAAAAAAGCAAGGGCCTCAACCACTGTAAAACATTCAAAGATGTGTTGTTTCTAGGCAACGATAGATGGTAGCCCCATAACCTAGGATATATTACAGCTCTGTATGGTCTTTGAAATATTTTTTTTTTTCAAAATTGACGACTATTGAGCTCTGAAATTTGTAATGAGGGATGTACGGCCCCCTCATCATATAAAATGGTAATAGACAACTACGGCATCAAAAAATGTGGATAAAATTGGAGTGATAGGATATGGTGCCACCCAGAGGTAAATGGCAACACTAAAATAAGCAAGGACGCCAACCACTGCAAAACATTCAAAGAAGCGTTATTTCTGGGCAACGATAAATGTCAGCCACATGACCTAGGATATATTACAGCTCTGTATGGTCTTTGAAATATTTTTCTAAAATCCACGCCTATGGCTTACATAGTATGACCTTTAAAATATTTTTTTTCAAAATTGACGACTATTGAGTTCTGAAATTTGTAAAAAGGGGCCGTACATCCCTCACCACATAAAATGGTAATAGGCAACTACGGCATCAATAATGTGGATAACACAAAATTGGAGTGATAGGAGATAGCGCCACCTAGAGATAAATGGCAAAATAAGCAAGGACCCCAACCACTGCAAAACATTGAATGAAGCGTTATTCCTAGGCAACGATAGATGCCATTCATCACCTAGGACAGATCTTTTGAAATCCTTTGAAATATTCTTTGTAAATCTACGCGTTTAAGGCTCAATATTGCCTTTGAAATATTCTTCGAAAAAATACACATTTGAAGCTCTGAATGGGTTTTGAAATATTATTTAAAAATTCACGGTTATTATTTCTACCCAATAGCACTCCTATCACCTAGGACAGATTACAGCAGATCAATCATATACTTAGGTACACAAGGAACAAATCGACCATAAAACTATTTAAAACCATTTACACAAGCTGGATTCAAAGAAGCTCGATGTTTGGGTGTTTCGGAAGAAAAGATATATGGGAGCTATATCTAAATCTGAACCGATTTTCACGAAATTTGACATACGTCATTCCAGGCCTAATTCAATACGCTGTGTGAAATTTCGTGCAAACCGAAAGATATAGGGACCTTGGTGCATCATTTACCTTAAATCGGACGAAAATATATATGGGAACTATATCTAACTCTGAAGCGATTTTCACGAAACTTGACACACGTCATTCCAGACCTAATTCAATACGCTGTGCCAAATGTCGGGCAAATCGCAAGATATATAGGGACTTTGGTGCACCATTTACCTTAAATCGGACGAAAATATATATGGGAGCTATATCTAAATCTGAACCGATTTTCACGAAACTTGACACACGTCATTCCAGACCTAATTCAATACGCTGTGCCAAATTTCTGGCAAATCGCAAGATATATAGGGACTTTGGTGCACCACTTACCTTAAATCGGACAAAAATATATAAGGGAGCTATATCTAAATCTGAACCGATTTTTCCCAATTTCAATAGGGTTCGTCCTTGGGTCAAATAAATGAGCTGTACCAAATTTTATCCAAATCGCATCATAAATGCGACCTGTACTTTGTTCACAAAAATACATGGACGGACTGATGGACAGATGGACGGACATGCCTAAATCGTCTCAGAAAGTGATTCTATGCATATTCTCAAAAGGAACCATGGGTCTAGCTCGATTCCTTTTGCCTGTTACAAACATATGCACAGAGACATTATACCCTGTACCTCAGAGTGGTGAAGGGTATAAAAATAGGGTGGATCGAATTTTCATCTTCGAAGCCTTGGCTAAACGGAATGAGATGGACTCATTTCTTAAACGTATGATGACTGGAGATGAGAAATGGATCACATACGATAAACTTATGCGAAAACGGTCAGTGGTGAACGGTGACCAAATCAGGACTAACCGCCGGGAAGGTTCTGCTATGCATTTGGTGGGACTGGTAGGGGATTATTTATTATGAGTTGCTTCCATATAGTCAAACGATAAATTCTGATCTGTACATAGAAAGCACCTACATATCTTCCGATTTTCACGAAATTTTGCATAGCGCCTTAAAATGAGTCTAGAACTAACAAAGGCATTGTTATACATTTTCAGGATTGTTGGAAATATTCTAAAGTTAATCATATTCTTCTAAAAATGTCACTGATTGCCCCCATTTAATCTCTTTCTATTTGAAGCAAAAGCTGTTTTGCTTCGTTAAATGTAGCCTCACATCCACAACTTATTTATTAAAATTCCCAATGTAAATCTTAGGTGTAACAACTACTTGACCCATGACTGAATAATTTAGCTTATGAACTAAAATAATCAAACACATCCACACATACTTACACACACACATGCAGTGATTCACATTCGCACAGTGAAAAACGCCACGAACGATAGAAGTGGCATTTCGTATAAAAATTATTGCTCATTCATCCATAAAAATGTTACAATTTAAAATCAATGCTACCAAATGAATGTCAAGCAATATATTTCGTCTTCTTCTTCTTTGGCAAAAAGGCAAAAATAACAAAAATCGACGAAAAAGTAATGGAAAAAGAAAACGTTTCCACCATACTTCAGTTGATACGAAGCGACATACAAGAAAAAAAGAATGACAAACTCTCACACACATATATTGATGGCTTCAGAAATAGTTCAAGCATGCAACCTTCAGGGAGGGTGTGAGGGAGGAGGATTATGGTTAAATGAATTAGGGGCCTTTAGATGATTTTTCATTTTTTAAATTGTGACAACATTCATCTGTGGCGATCGTGTAAAAACTTTTGAAGTCTTTCAAATAAATTTAGAATTAAATGTCACCGGGTATATTATTTTCTAAGGCCCTCTAAAGCCCACTCCCCTTCCAAATGGAAGTTCCATAGAACATATAAACACAATTGTAGAACTATTGCTGTCAACAGCATTCCCATACATTTACCAATACGGACGGACTGATAGACAAACAGACGAACAAAATTGCAGACAGTTGTAGCTATTTGCTGCAACGAACAGACAAACACTGCACACACCCATACACAACACGAAAATACCTCTAGTGGAAGTGGTTGCTGGTTGAAGAATGCATTGAAGCATTCAACATTTGTCTATTCCATAATGTGGATGGATGTTCCCGACACTAACAGCAGAAGCAACATTGCACAGCACAACACCGTGCCAAGAAACAGAGATGGCACCGGCAACAATAACAACACGTGTATGATTGCTCACACACACACACACAACATAAGTGGATGGAGATGGAGAAAAGATACTTCTTAGCGTTCGGCTGGTGTCGTTATTGGTGTTGTTGTTGCCGGTCGATTGCTATGAAAGTGCATCTGGAATAAGTAAAAAGGAAAACATTTGTATATTTTTCCAGCTTTGCGTTTCTCTTTTTTCTTCGTTTTCTTGTTGATTTAGTTTATGTATGGACGTGTTGTTGTCGTTGTTGCTGTTCTTTGTTTGTTTGTATCAAAATGTAAACCAAGTCATCTTAAGTAGATACGAGTGAAGCTGATGCCGTTGATTTCAGTTGCTGTTTGATATAAAAATAGGAGATGACAACACTGAGAGAGTGAGAGAGAGAGAGAGAGAGAGAGAGCGAGCGTAATCCATATGTGTATGCTACATACATACACAATTACATTTTTTAATATTTTTATCTGTGGATGATATTTTTGGATATGGGTCTTTATATAAAAAATATTCAATTTTGATGATTTTTTTCAAAACATCGAATTTTTGAATAATTTTTATTTTCAAGGACCAAAAGAGGGGTGATTTTTTTTAAATATTTTCCAAGGCCTATAGACAGATTTGATTTTTATCAAAAATATTTTTTCAAGTACAATAGCCAGAAGTGGAATGTTTAAAGAATATTTTTTCAAGGGCCATTATAGCCTCGGACTTTTTAAAGATTATATTTTAAAGGATACAATAGTCGTGGAATTTTGAAAAATATTTTAATAAGGACTAAAATATGAGTGGATTTAAACAAATTAAGGACTACAATAGGCGTGAATTTGTAAAGAATATTTTTAGGAGTATCTTTGGCATGAATTTGTTAAAGAATATTTCCAAGGACCACCTTAGGCGTGGATTTTTTAAAGAATATTTTTAAAGACTACCTTGGGCGTGGGTTTTTAAATAACAATTTTTCAAGGCCCACCTTCGGCTTTTTTAAAGAATATATTTTCAAAACTACTTCAAGCGTTGATTTTTTAAAGAATATATTTTTAAGGACTACAACAAGCGTTGATTTTTTTAAGAATATATTTTTTAGGACCATTATAGGCGTGAATTTTTATAGAATATTTTTAGGACCATTATAGGCGTGGATTTTTATACACTTCACCATAGTGCGGTGCATATGCTTGTAACAGGCAAAAATAATCGAGATATACCCATGGTTCCTTTTGAGAATATGCATAGAATCACTTTCTGAGTCGATTTATGCATGTCCGTCTGTTCGTCCGTCCATGTATTTTTGTTAACAAAATACATGTCGCATTTATGATCCGATTTGGATGAAATTTGGCACAGGTCACTTAATTGGCCCAAGGACGAACCCTATTGAAAATAGGAAAAATCGGTTCAGATTTAGATATAGCTCCCATATATATTTTCGTCCGATTTAAGGTAAATTGTGTACCAAATGCCCTATAAATCTTTCGATTTGCACGAAATTTGGTACAGAGTGCTGAATTAGGTCCAAAATTATGTGTGCTAAGTTTCGAGAAAATCGGTCAATATTTAGATATAGCTCCCATATATAGTTTCGTCCGATTTGCGATAAATAGTGCACCAAAGTCCATATATACCTTTCGATTTGCACGAAATTTGGCATAGCGTAATGAATTAGGTCCAGAATGATGTGTGCTAAGTTTCGAGAAAACCGGTCAATATTTAGATATAGCTCCCATATATATTTTCATCCAATTTAATGTAAATGGTGGACCAAAGTACACATATATCTCTCGATTTGCGCGAAATTTGGCATAGAGTACTGAATTAGGTCCAGAATGATGTGTGCCATGTTTCGAGAAAATCGGTTCAGATTTAGATAAAGCTCCCATAAATAGTTTCGTCCGATTTAAGGTAAATAGTGCACCAAAGTCCCTATATATCTTTCGATTTGCACGAAATTCAGCACAGAGTACTGTATTAGGTCCAGAATGATGTGTGCTAAGTTTCGAGAAAATCGGGTCAGATTTATATATAGCTCCCATATATATTTTCGTCCGATCTAAGTTCGTTCAATTTCATGTCAGTGTTCCCTAGAAAAGGCGACGTCTATTAGGATACATATGTAGAATATACCCAATGTGGTGATGGTGGTATCGACCCAGTCCGACTTTACTACTTTCCTTACTGGTTTATTTATAGAATATTTTTAGGACCATTATAGGCGTGGATTTTTTATAGAATATTTTTAGGACCATTATAGGCGTGGATTTTTTATAGAACATTTTTCAGGTAGCAATGCAAGGATTTAAAAAAATCTCAATGATTCCAATAGGTGTGTTTAATAGTTTTTTTACAGGCGTGTATTTTTTGATGAATATATTTTGAGGACAATTATAGGCGTAGATTTAAAAAAATGGAAGGCGAATTTTGGCGTGGATGTTTTGAGGATTATTTTTCAAGGACCAAAACAGAATTGAATATTTTAAGGAGTATTTTTGCAACTCCAAAAGAGATGTGGAGTTTTTTTATGAATGTTTTTGAGGACGAATATAGGCGTGGATATTTTGAGGACGATTATAGGCGTAGATTTTTAAAAAAATCTTTTTTTAAGACTACTACATGAATATTTGGAGGATTATCTTTTGAAGAATATTTTTTCAAGGACCAAAACAGACGAGAATATGTTTGCAACTCCAAAACAGACGTGGATTTTTAAAAGAACAGGTGTGGATGCTTTAATGAATATATTTTCAAGGACCAACAGTGTAGTTTTTAAGGTAGGTTTTTCGAAGAACTTTGAAGGTGTGGTGTTTTCCAGTAGATTTTTTCATGTACTATCAAAAACGTGGACTATTCGAAGAAATGTCAAGGCGTGAATTTTTTTCTAGAATATAAACTTTTGTATGTTCCACCCATATGCCAACTATGACAGATATGATCTCACACACAAACGCACTTAACAGCTGTAAGAAAAAATAAGCTTTCTGAAGTGCAATGGTAATACTTGAATAGACACACTTCCATATGTATACGAATGAATATCTTTGTGCATAGATCGATGTATGTCGGGTTGGGTATACTTTTTGGCATGGTTGAATGGATAAATCTATGGATCTTTGAATGCATGACTACCGCTACTACCACCATGTCTCATATGCAGCACATAAAACACAAGATTTCCGAAGAAAAAAACGAAAAACAAACGCTCACATCGAAGAAATAGAGCTGAATAAAGTCATGTCAATTGCAATGGCTCCTCGGATGGGAAAAAGTAACATAAAGTGCATTTGCAATTGTTGTCGTCGTTGTTGTTGTTGTTGTTGTTGCAACAACATCTGTGTTTCAATGTTACGTGAATGAATTAAAGGAATATGTTGGCGTGTGTGTGTATATATACGAAAAAATCTTCAAGAACAGCAGTGACAACAATCGAATTTAGAATGTAAAATGTGATGGCACAATGTCTTATGTCAATTTATACAGGATGATGATGAGATAAATGAATAAAATCTAGGTCATAGGCGAAAGTCGTAACAAAACGGAAAACTATTCGATTGAGAATTATTTAGGAGGATTTTGTTTTCTTACTTTTTTGTCAAAAATATCAGTTAGGTAATTAGAATAAGTAAGTTATTTTTAGCATATTTAATGAATAAATTCTACGTCTACACTAGGAAGATGAAACAGTAAAGCTAAGAGGTGCGATCGATGGTATCCACAATGATTATTATTGAAGGCTATAATGTGGACTTTTATAACCACCACCATAATTTGAAGGCGAAGAATATATTTGCAGAAGATGTATGATATTGGTCCAAGGTTTTGACATAGTTCCCATAAAAAGATCATGACCCATTATTGACCCATGACCCATTTTATCCTCATTTTTTTCCACCAACGAATCTGAAATTTGGCTTTCCTGGTTCTTGGTGAGGGAAAAATTTATTTGAAACAACATTTCGAAATATCGATATATGTTCAAATTTTGGCATAAAAAACTTCTTTCGCGCAAAATATTCAACCTTGATCTATGTTATTACATACTGTCCATACAAAGGTACTGGTTAATTTTCTTGGATCTTGGAGGCTAAAAAATTGCAGATATTCAATGCTTTTATTTTGACCTAGACGCTGTCCTGCCCAAATTTTGAAAACTTGACCCACATGTGGCACTACTTGATTCCTGATAAAAAAACTGGGCCAGAAATTTATAACCCAGTTTTGCAATGTCAGGTTCTGTAATTTGATATTTAGGGTGCAGAAATACGAAAATTTTGATTTGCTGACTTTGGCGCTCCAGCAAAAGATGTAGTATATATTAAATGTGTCATTCCGTTTGCAATATCTTGAAATATTCACCGTAGACCCCATATATTGATCAGAATAAAATTCTATGTCGATTTACGCATGTCCGTCTGTTGAAATCACGATAGAGATCGACATATTTAAGATAGCAGAGCTCTATCATAGCTAGTACTCCTTCAATGTATTGAGAAATATTGGTCCACGTTTTGGTTTAGCCCTCATAGTCAATTCTCTGTATTTTGGGGATTTTGGACACGTCTTCCAAACCGAATTGGCTGTAATTTGGTATTTTGGGTTCCCATTGAATCGTATTGAAAAAACCAGTGAGCGGAGCAGTATATATGGACGGGGTCGACTATACGACACCCTATACAACTACCACGGAACTCTAACTTTATGCGGATGTTTATTTCGAGCCTGTGCAATATTTCGTGATATTTGCACCCTCTTGACCGATTAGAGATCAACCTCTTCCTTACACTGACATATTTTCGAATATTCCCTATATTCAGTACAGCCCTTCTAATTACTTTTTTTAGATTCCATTCACCGTGGGTTGTGTTGTGATATTCGGCTTGTGACCTTCCTCCCAAATTTTTTATGTGATCCTCAGCGAAAATTACAGGAGTTGTCCTTGACCATAAATGGAACCTCCTGGAATATTTTGAAGCGGTCAGCGCTATATTTCTGCCCTATAATGTTAATGGGTTACTAAATGTTATCTGAATACGTAAGCACCTATAAATAATTGCGGGCCATAATTGCGGTCTCTGGAGCGACGAGAAAATCAGACAAAATATTAACCGATATTTACCAAAAACAATACGGGTTCATTGGCCAGAACCCATCATACATGCAAAATTTCGTGAAGATTGGTCCATAACTGTAGCCTGCATTGTGTTTACAAATTATAATAGACAGACGAATGGACACACATGTCTAGATCTGCTCAACTATTCGAGATATGACGGTAGGTATACTTAAAGGTGGGTCCAGAACCAATATTTCGCGGCGTTACAAACTTCAGTAGTGTTGGCAGTTTATTTGGGATACCATTTGGATTTTGTTCTTGCAAAATAGTCAGGCTGAATCCCAGTTTGTTGTTTTCATAAAAAACAACTATTTATTAGTGGGGAATGTGTGGCATTGTTTGCCGAGGGGTAAGGCAGGGAAGACTATAGTTTCGGATCACGCCACTAATCCTCATCAGTTCCCTTAGTTTTTTGTTGGGGTATTCTCCCCAGAAGCTATTGCTTCTATACAAAAAACCTTTCATGCCCAAATGTCTCTTGTAACAAAGCGAAGCTGGCCAACGACATAAATTGCATGAGAATTTCGCTGGTGCCTCACTTCGAGGTTAACAAGGCATTTACAAACAACTCCATACCTTTCCCACTTACAAACTCTTGAGGCTGCACAAAGCTAAAATACCCCGACAATATAGTTGTGCAGGGTATAATAATAATATTGACCCATGGTGAGGGTAGCACCAATAACATGGTTCCCCCCACTTATGGAAATTTTTGACACGTTTTTCCATCAAATTGACTGTAATTTGGTATTTAAGGTTCTCATAACGGTAACACCACATTTCCGCACTAAAATTTATTACTATTAACCCAAGTTGGTATGTTGAGAATTTTGAGACGTATTTCAAAATAATTGGTTTAGTTTGATATTTTGTATTCACATTGGCTGTCAAATTTCACTACACAAAATTATTAATATTGATCACCGTTTTGGTATGTCGCCATAAAAAGCCAGCCCCCCCTATTAGGTAAACAAATTTTTTCCCCGTCTTTTTCCGTATGTTCAAGGTTCAATCATAAAATGTGTTTTCTCCTAGGAGTCCCCGTTAATTTTAGATATTTTGATAGTCATCTTCAAGTCCTCCTTTCTATTTGAAAAAAATCTAGTAGTCGACTTTCACAATCCTGCCAAGATACCAATTTTTTTTATCATTAAATAAATTTTACAATGCAAGAAAAAGATGATAATCGCTTGGTGCAAAGTCCGGACTGTATGGCGGATGCATTAAAGCTTCCCAATGATATATATATATATATATATGCATAGCAGAACATTCCTGGCGTTAATCCTGGTTTGGCCACTGTTTGATGGGCTTTACCGCGGGACGACGTTACGACTACTAAAAAGCCGGTCAACTTCAATCATTTCTCATATTTTATCGACATTTTCATGATGGATTTCTTTTTCCCCAACCTAATATATACGAAAGGTATCATACACGTCCGAATTTTGGATTTTCCTTACTGTTTTACATTTCCATAGAAGCGTTATTGTTTGGAAATTAAAATTGCTGATATTTCCAGCAACCAAATTATGGTTTTACGTTCATCGGGCAACCGCATAAAATCTCAATTCCTAAAAGAAGGTCAATCATTTGACACTTAAACAATTATGCTTGACAGAACTTTCAAACAAACTACATATAAAGTAAATAAACCATAACGAAAAATTTAATTTACTGACGAATTATAAGCATAATTCATATTTACGGGTAATAATATTTTTCCCATGGAAATTGGCCTAACATAAGGAAGCACATCTGTATTCCTGAATATTTGCGGAATGGTATTGTGAAACACAATTTTTATGTGCGTGATTGTGGGGGTGAATGGTAATCACCAACATGACTTGCCTATGCGTTCGACGTTCAAGCAGTCTTAATTTTGTTTACAACAAAGAAAGGGAACAATGTGTCAAATTTTACAGGAAAAAATTTGAAAAATGTTCTCAGCTTTGAAAAGTGATGCTTGACGAGTTTCATAGGAATTTTGCTGCAAACTCTTCATATTTTTACGGTGGAATATTAAACACATATTATGTTTTGAAAATCGGTGTTGGGGAATGGTAATAGTCTTTTACCAGTAAGAAAATGACCAAATTCGGCCGGAACTATTTGATATACTGCACTTTGAGTATATACAAGACCTGCTCCCAAGATGTATTTCCAAACTCCAGTATATATGGGGTCTACTCTAAAAAGTCTACCAATATTACACGGTATAAAAATTCACGTTTGTAGAGCTCAGCATTCAGCCTTTTGACCCACTGTGTTTTATGACCAAATTTCTCCAGCAAATCTGCAGATAAAAATGAAGAAAATATTCCGCGAAAATAAACGAAATGACACTGAAAATTGGCATAAATAAGAATCAGTATTAACTGCAAAATTGATTTTCATATGAGTCATTAAAATAGCATAAGTTGAGTAATACGAATTTATTAACGAACACAAGCAAGGAAGATAATAATAGTTAGCAATATTACCCATTTCTAAGTCATTTGAAAATATTCGGATTAAGATTTCTCGAAATCTTGCATTTTAAGGATTATTTTTGTCTAATACGTTAAGCCTCAGTCGACACTCTGAAGGGGGTTTTTCGGACCCTTTTTTCAGAAACATCAAAAAAAAAAACTTAAAAATATGAAAACTATTTTTAGGGTTAAAACTGATCTTATTCCGAATATGTGCCAATTTTTCATACTAGGTGCCGTTTCAGATGGATGGTATAAGGGACAAAAATATTCTCCTTTAAATTTTTGTACAAGTCACTGGACAAGAGAAGCCGGTATATATAATATATATACCGCATATATGGACGTCAATTTAGTACAAAAAATTCAAAACATATATTTTCTTTATATTTTTGGTATAAATTGTGTGGGACTATAAAAACCTTCCTCTGCAGCAATTTTTTTACTTCCACGAAAGGAAAGAACAATTGCAATGACAAATGTAATCACCATAGCGTATATAGTAATGGGGAGTATGGTCGTAATAAAATATCGTTTCTTTATATGTTTTTCCATATTCTTTACGAGAAAAGAAAAACCATCAGCAATCTTTTGAGATATGTATATATGTCCACCTACAAAAATTTCAACCTTGAAATGTTTTGCATACTTTGCCTTACGTCAATTTGATGACATTTGATAAATAACGATTCCTCTTCCGAACACCAACACATAGATATATGAAGACAAAGCTATGAAAAGCATAAAAAAAGCAAGACAATAACAGCGATTGTGAAAATGCCACACAACGACTGTGTTAACGATGTTGGTTATTGTTACGGTACAGCGTTCGAACTAGCGTGTCACTTCAAACAACAACGCGACAGGAGTTTCATAAATTTAAGGAGAATACATCAAAATCCATTAAAATTACAACAAAAACAAAAAATACATATCCACACTTATTGTATGCGAGTAGTGGTGGTGGCGGTACTGGAAGTGGTGCGACTGTTGGTTTCTAGGGTTACTGTTATACTGCCTGCCTGCAATGTTCCTAAGAATGCTTTTGACATTTTACTTGATGTCGGTTTATGTTGCAAGGATATCAATGCGAAATGAGAATAATGACAGTATAACAACAACAAGTAGATGAGACAACAAAAACCACAGTCAGAGAAGTTTGAATTACGGCGGATTCTAAAATTATGAAGAATCAGCTATACATGATTGGTATACCTATTTTCTTCCTTTTTTTCTTAACTTCCATTACAAGGTGGAATGGTACTACTATATGGGTGCTGTACCAAAAGTAAAGTATAAATATTTGTCGATCTACAAAAAGGTGCACCCTTTTTATGTCCGCCTCATGGTGAAAGGCTTGTTAAATATGAAAACATTCTGTTAGTGCAAAATCGTAACAACATTTTCTTCAATTGCATGCCGTAAGGATTTATAATTTTATAACCCGATATATACAGATAAACATGTATATACGGTATAAAAATGCACGTTTGCAGAGCTTTGCATTCAGCCTTTTTGTAACCCGATATATACAGATAAACATGTATTGACCTGCCACTGTAACAATGTTAAAGTAATTCTACACTTGAACACAATTTAATTTTATGAACGAAAATTCTTGATAAATGTAAAATCAGGGCTGCGGAGTCAAATGTTACATTTCCAAAAAATCCAGGGTCGGAAGGCACTCTTATGTGCGAATTATTCGCATAAACTGGAATTAATTTATTTCCCAAATTCCAAATACCTTAAATCGTACGGGACCTTTGTATGAACGCAACATAAAACATGGATGTGGAGTTTTGAATTATGGAAACAAATATTCCTTACAACTGCAGGCATATATTGGTCCTTGGAAAATATTCATTAACAAAATCAAGAAAATTTTTGGTCCTTGAAAAATTCACGCCTTTTATTTGGTCTTGAACACACATTCTTTAACAAAACATTGGCCAATCCAAGCCATTGTTTGTTCTTTGGAAAAACTTACACGCCTTTTGTGTCCTTAAAAAATATTCTACCAAAAATCCCCGACACTTGGAGTCCTTAAAAAAATACTCTTTAAAAAATCGCCGCCTTTTGCCGACCTTAAAAAAATATCCTGTAAAAAATTCCCGCCTTTTTGAGACATTGAAAAAATATTCGGTAAAAAATCTTCGCCTTTTGGAATCTTTTAAGGGGAACCCCCATTCTCGGGGTCAAAAAAATTTATTATTTAATTCGAATCAACTATAATTCAAGAATGTCCCTACAAAATTTCAAGTGAAAATCTCAAGAACTCTTGAAGATATAGCCAACATCAAGTGACGGCTGAAGGGCTCCTGAAACTTTAAATGCTGTTTCTCTTTTGCAAATGGCGGGCACGATAACTCAAAAACTAATAACCCAATCGATTCCAAATTTTTACACGTTTCTCTGTGAGTGTACTGCTATCGTATGAACTAGGATAAAGCCAATTGGCGAAGAACTTCCTTATTTTTTAAATTGGGTTTGGTCAAAAATCGGCGATTTTCCAAAAATAATTTTTCAAAGGTCCGCCGTTTTGTTAATTTTAGAGCGAAGTCAATAATCCTAGTTCATACGAGAGCCAGACATGTACTCTTTCTAACACCGTTGGAATTTTCGGATTCCGATGTTCCAGTCAGGAGTTATCATGCTCGCCATCAAAAATAAGGACTTTTCTTTAATTACAAAAAACAACAACAAAACAATAACAAAATTTTTTTGTAAATTATTTTTCTTCTCTTTTAAATCTTCAAATACATATATGCAAAGTTACAAACCTTAACGAGCATTGGTTTTAATTTACCAGCCTTTTGAAAATCTAGAAAAAATAAAATCACGAAGGGGTGGGGGGGGGGAGGTGTTCCCTCAAAACAATTATGTATCAAATACAGAACTATGAAGTTCTTTGAGAAACTATTCTAAAAAAATCGGCTTTTGAAAAAAACTTTTTTTAAGGAATCCACTCCTACAATGGTGCGTGAAAAAAATTCTTTTACAAAATCTATGTCTTCTCTAGGTCCTAAAAAAATATTCTTTAAAACATCCACGCCTATTCTAGTCCTAAAAAAATATTCTTTAAAAAATCCACGCCTATTCTAGTCCTAAAAAAATATTCGTTAAAAAATCCACGCCTATTCTAGTCCTAAAAAAACTATTTTTTAAAAAATCCATGCCTATTCTAGTCCTGAAAAAAATATTCTTTAAAAAATCCACGCCTATTCTAGTTCGAAAAAAAAACTATTTTTTAAAAAATCAATGCCTATTCTAGTCCTGAAAAAATATTCTTTAAAAAATCCACGCCTATTCTAGTCCTGCAAAAAACTTTTCCTTAAAAAAATCCATGCCTATTCTAGTCCTGAAAAAAATATTCTTTAAAAAATCCATGCCTATTCTAGTCCTGAAAAAAAATATTCTTTAAAAAATCCACGCCTATTCTAATCCTAAAAAAACTTTTCCTTAAAAAAATCCATGCCTATTCTAGTCAAAAAAAACTATTCTTTAAAAACTCCACGCTTATTCTAGTCCTGAAAAAAATTCACGCCTATTCTAGTCCTGCAAAATTATTCTTTAAAAAATCCACGCCAATTCTAGTCCTGAAAAAACTATTCTTTATTATTCTAGTCCTTGAAAAACTATTCTTTGAACAAACCACGCCTATTCCAGTTCTTCAAAAATCAGTAAGGAAGTAAAGTCGGACGGGACCGACTATATGATACCCTTCACCACTTTCGGTATATCCAACAGATGAATCCTAACAGACACGAATTTTTGAAGGACCTATATATTTCGAAATCTAAACCGATTTCAACTAAACTTCTAAATCGGACGAAAATATATATGAGAACTTTGTCTAAATTTGGACCGATTTTCAGGAAACTTAACACACATCATTCTAGACTTAATTCATTACGCTATGCCAAATTTCGTACCAATCGAATGATATACTTTGGTACACCATTTACATTAAATCGGACGAAAATAAATATGGGAGCTATATCTAAATCTGGACCGACTTTCAGGAAACTTAACAAACATCAGTCTAAACCTTATTTATTACGATATGCCATATTTCGTGCAAATCAAAAGATATATAGGGACTTTGGTACACCATTTACATTAAATCGGCCGAAAATATATTTGGGAGCTATATCTAAATCTGAACCGATTTTTCCTAGTTTCAATAGGGTTCGTCCCTGGGCCAAATAAATGACCTGTGTAAAGTTGCATCCAATTCGGATCATAAATGCGACCTGTACTTTGTTTACAATTTAACATCTATAGACGGACAGACGGATGAACATGCATAAATCGACTCAGTAAGTGATTCTATGCATATTCTCAAAAGGAACCATGTGTCTATCTCGTTTCCTTTTGCCTGTTACAAACAAGTGCACAAAGACATAATACCCTGTACCACAGTGTGGTGAAGGTTATAAAATCCACGCCTATTGGAGTCCCTGAAAAGATATTCTTTAAAAATTCACCACTAGAGGAGTTCCTGTAAAACTCTTCTTTAAAAATCTACGCCTAAATGATTTCCTGAAGAACTCTTCTTTAAAAAGTTCCTGAACCCCTATTTTTTAAAAATCTACTACTATTGGAATCTTCGAAAAAATATCCTTTAAAAATCCACTTGAAAATTGTTATTGAAAAAAAATATTCTTAAGAAATCCACACCTTTAGTTGTCCTACAAAACATATACTATAAAAAATTAAGTCGTCAGATTTTTAACACCCGAAATATTTTCCCTTGTGACTCCACAGCCCTGGTTGTATTAAATTTACACTTTGTCTTCCATTCATTATTTCATATCCCGCAAAGCTTCCCTCTTCATATCCTTCAAATGTATGGTTCACGTAGGTGTTAAAATTGTTTGAGGATGGGCCTAAATATTCACAGAATTTTTTTGTTTATAACTTCTCTATATTCCTGTACATACAAACATATATGCATACATATATGTATGTATGTAGACAACAAATATGTGTGAGCATATGCTAAGGAGCATTTTTAAAATATAAATGTATTTTATTTTTATTGTCTTGTTGGATATTTTGTTTTGGATATTTTGTTTTTGTTTTCGGCTATTGCCGTTGCTTTAAACATATCTTAAGAATAACTTATCTGTCTGCCTCACTGCCGGTGTGTCTCCCTTTTGTTTTTGAAGTTAGGTATTATTACGCTTAGAATATTTGTTGTATCAGTAGAAAAAAAACATTTTAAGAAAATATATTTTAATGTGCAAGTGTTGCTTCTTTTGTTGCTGTTGTAGCTTGTATTGTATTACATGTGTAGGCTTACCGGCTGTCGGGCTATACGGCATCGTCTTCTGTGGAACAATATTTATATTTACAACAAACATTTCTATATATCTATGTAAATTTTATAATACATATCTCATGACCGTATGTTTATTACACACTCTCATATCTTGGTTACTTCTATTAATAAAACGTGTCTCTGGCGACAATTACAGGTGTTGATAATGGGGGTAGTAGCAGTTATTTACCGACCAATGGGTTGAGAAATAGGTGTATATAGAGAAAATAATTTTGAAAAAATTAACGCATGAAAAAGATTTAGAGAAAATATTATTTTTAAAATATACCAGTAAGGAATGTAGTAAAGTCGGACTGGGCCGACTATATGATACCCTTCAACACTTTGGGTATATTCTACATATGTATCCTAACAGACGTCGAGTTTTTGTTATATATCTATATCTGAACCGATTTCAGGGAAACTTGCCAGAGACTTACTCAGTACGTCGTGTCAATTGGTCTAGCTATAGCTTTATCACGAAACTTAGCAACATCATTCTAGACTTAATTCAGTACGCTATGCCAAAATTCGTGTAACTAAAAATATTTCCAGGGACTTTGGTGCACCATTTACCTAAAATTGGGAGAAACTATATATGGGAGCTATATCTAAATCTGAACCGATTTTCACGAAACTTTACATACATCATTCTAGACTTAATTCAGTACGCTTTGCCAAAATTCGTGCAAATGAAGAGATTTCCAGGGACTTTGGGAGGAACTATATATGGGAGCTATATCTAAATTTGAACCGATTTTCATGAAACTTAGCACAAAATATTATAGACGCAATTCAGTACGCTATGCCAAATTTCGTGCAAATCGAAAGATATATAGGATATTTGGTGCAGCAATTACTTTAAATCGGATGAAAATATATATGGGAGCTATATCTAAATCTGAACCGATTTTCGCGCAACTTTGCACACATCATTCTAGATTTAATTTAGTACGCTCTACCAAAATTCGTGCAAATCAAATGATTTATAGGGACTTTAGTGGCCTATTTACCTAAAGTCGGACGTAACTATATATGGGAGCTATATCTAAATCTGAACCTATTTTCTCGAAATTTTGCACACATCAGTCTAGACTTAATTCAGTACGCTATGCCAAATTTCGTGCAAATCGAAAGATATATAGGGACGTTGGAACACCATTTACCTTAAATCGGACGAATATATATATGGGAGCTATATCTAAATCTGAACCGATTTTTCCCAATTTCAATAGGGTTCGTCCTTGGGCCGATTAAGTGACCTGTGCCAAATTTCATCCAATTCGGATTATAAATGCGACCTGTACTGCTGGAAAAAATATTTGTTTAACCCCCGACACCTGTGAATGCTTGAAAAAAATCTCTATTAAATTTAAATATCGATATTTTCCCCTTGAAATTCACCCAGCTGTTACATAATAATATTAAGATATTTGCCTTGGTTATAACTTATGCAAATACAATTATCAATGTAATAATAGTATGAATGAATGAATGAATTTACAAATAATATCAGAATATATCAAATCTCATTACATGTAACCTGAGCAGGGCACACCGTAGGACGGCACAAAGGCACACAGTATACGAACACCAATGAATATTTAAATAATTTACGTACACACACATTCAGTATGGAATCGAATGGAATACGAAGTATCGTAACATGGTATTCAAATATTTATTAAACAATATTTATTGGTCTTTATGAAAGGTAGGTAGAATATGGACAAGATGTATTACCAGGATTGGTGTGTGTGGATTAGGTGCCTTTGTACATTTTTGGTATTGTGAAATAGTGACACACATCATTCTAGACCTAATTCATTACGCTGTGCAAATTTCGTGCAAATCGAAAGATATTAAGGGACTTTGATACACAATCTAACTTAAATCGGACAAACATATATACGGGAGCTATATCTAAATTTGAACCGACGTTTCTCAATTTCAATAGGGTTCGTCCTTGGGCCAAATAAGTGACCTAAGCCAAATTTCATCCAATTCGGATTATAAATACGACCTGTCCTTTGTTTACAATTCGAAATGGACAGATAAACGGATCGACCGACAAATGGACGGACGGACATGCATAAATCGACTTAGAAAGTGATTCTATGCATTCTATCTACCTTAAATCGGACGAAAATATATGTGGGAGCTATATCTAAATCTGAACCGATTTTCAGGAAACTTTACACCCATTATTCTCGACCTAATTCATTACGCTGTACCAAATTTCGCGCAAATTGAAAGCTATTAATGGAATTTGGTACACCATCTACCTTAAATCGGACGAAAATATATATGGGAGCTATATCTAATTCTGAACCGATTTTTCTCAATTTCAATAGGGTTCGTCCTTGGGCCAAATAAGTGACCCATGCCAAATTTCATCCAATTCGGATTATAAATGCGACCTGTCCTTTGTTTACAATTCAAAATGGACAGATAAACGGACGGACATGCATAAATCGGCTTAGAAAGTGATTCTATGCATATTCTCAAAAGGAACCATGTGTCTATCTCGTTTATTTTGCCTGTTACAAACATATGCACAAAGGGTATAAAAAGAGATATTAAGTAATTTAGCTGGAATGGGCCCCCAACCGAGACATACCAATCGATCGATTGAAGAAGAAACATTCATATAACCATCCATACAATCATACAACCGAATGACAGAACGACCGTACGGCCGACCGACCGACCATTCGAACAAGTCACACTCTCTCGCTCTACTCCAGTCGCCATTGAAGCATATATGAATTTATTGTTTTGCACTTTCGTTTCGACATGAATTGTATTTATTTGCATTTAAATCGGATTTACGTTATAAACGTATAAAACATATCCGCACACAAACACACATACTCGGATACATCGCACACATGTGCATACATAGCTATGTACGTTTAAATATCCAAACATATTTTACACTTTGATCGTTCCTTTGCACAAAAGTTTAACCAATCCATTTTGGAATTTTTATTTTCGACCCCTTCTGCATGACGTTGGAAATGGAATCCTTTATAGGTAGATAATGTATTTTTGTTTTAAAAATAACAATACAAACGAATCCTATATGGCCTGTAAATGGGGTTACTGTCAAATGACAGCAATCTATGCTTGTTATTGGTTGGTGATTAGAGGGGGTAGCGTGGATGCTATGTAGAATAATGTGATTTTTTCAATAATCAAAAGATTTTTGAAAAATAGTTTTTTCCGCATCCACACGAAAAAAACTTACCTATTGCACGGATTTTTATTCCCTTCACCACACTGTGGTACAGGGTATTATGTCTTTGTGCATATGTTTGTAACAGGCAAAAGGAAACGAGATATACACATGGTTCCTTTTGAGAATATGCACAGAATCACTTTCTGACTCGATTTATGCATGTCGGTCTGTCTGTCCGTCTGTCTGTCCATGTTAAATTGTGAACAAAGTACAGGTCGCATTAATGATCCGAATTGGATGAAATTTGGCATAGGCCACTTATTCGGCCCAAGGACGAACCCTATCGAAATTCGGAAAAATCGGTTCAGATTTAGATATAGCTCCCATATATATTTAACCGATTTAATGTAAACGGCCCCTATATATCTTTCGATTTGCACGAAATTTGGTACAGCCTAATCATTTAGGTCTAGGATGATGTCTGCCAAGTTTCGTGAAAATCGGTCAAGATTTAGATATAGCTCCCATATATAGTTTCGTCCGATTTCATGTAAATGGTGCACCAAAGTCCCTATATATCCTTCGATTTGCACGAAATTTGGCACAGAGTACTGAATTAGGTTCAAAATGATGTGTGCCAAGTTTCGAGAAAATCGGCTCAGATTTAGATATAGGTCCCATATAAATTTTCGTCCGATTTAAGGTACATGGTGCACCAAAGTCGATATATATATTTCGATTTGCACGAAATTTGGCATAACGTACTGAATTGAGTCTAGAATGATGTCTGCCAAGTTTCGTGAAAATCGGTCAAGATGTAGATATAGCTCCCATATATAGTTTCGTTAGATTTCATGTAAATGGTGCACCAAAGTCCCTATATATCCTTCGATTTGCACGAAGTTTGGCACAGCGTACTGAATTACATCTAGAATGATGTGTGTTAAGTTTCCTGAAAATCGGTCCAGATTTAGATATAGCTCCCATATATATTTTCGTCCGATTTAATGTAAATGGTGTACCAAAGTCCCTATATATCTTTCGATTTGCACGAAATTTGGCATAGCGTAATGAATTAGGTCTAGACTGATGTGTGTCAAGTTTCCTGAAAATCGGTCCAGATTTAGATATAGCTCCCATATATAATTTCGTCCGATTTAATGTAAATGGTGTACCAAAGACCCTATATATCATTCGATTTGCACGAAATTTGGTATAGCCTACTGAATTAGGTCTAGAAAGATGTGTGCTATGTTTCGTGAAAATGGGTTCAGATTTAGATAAAGCTTCCATATATAGTTTCGACCGATTTTATGTAAATGGTGGACCAAAGTCCCTGATTTTCACGAATTTTGGCGTAGCGTAATGAATTAAATCTAGAATGATGTGTACACCTTCTATATATATTTTCGTCCGATTTTAAGTAAATTGTGCACTAAAGATTCATAGGTAGGCCGATTGACACAACGCACTGAAGTTAATATAAATTAATATCTGGCAGGTTTACTTGAAATCGGTTCAGATATAGATATATAGTAGCTTCCATATATCAATGGGTGCCTGGTTGAGATTAAATTTTAAACAGTGCAGCATATCGAATAGCGTGTGTCAAGTTTGCTTTAAATCGATAAAAAAGTATTTTTCAAAATTCATCAATGGCGTGGATTTTTAAAAAAATATTTTTCAACTTCCATCCAAGGCGTGGTTTTTCAAAAAATATTTTTCAAGATCCATCTAAGGAGTGGAGTTTTAAAAAATATTTATAAAGGACCATCTAAGGCGTGGATTTAAAAAAATATATATATATTTTCAACACTCGTTTAAAGCGAGATTCATACAATTGGTTTAACCTTACCCACTTTATTGTAAATATTTGCTTACTCATTCAAATATTTATGTAGCATTATTTGTGCATATTATTTGCCTTTTGCACATCCCGTTCCCATATCGATGAATTTGGTGTTTTTTGTGTATTTTTTGGACAAATGTGCATATGGAGTAGAAATTATTTTTGGTAGTCTTTAAAAATCATATTATGCCCGAAAAGAGGCAATAAGGGTCAGGCGTACGGACCACCACATATAAATTGACTGGAATTTTTTTTCGAAAATATCCAATAGCATGAAACATAACAACACTAAAATCGAAATATGGCGCCAACAAAATTTAAAACATTCATATATACATACATATTTAATGGTGCTGCTGCTGTTGTGCGTATGTATATGTATGTATATGTTTATGTAAATATATTTATAATTGAAAAACTAATATTTTTGCAATGCAAATAAATACAAAATTTAAATGAAGAAATGAAAATCTATGATTTGCTTATGGTAAGGAAGGGGAGAGCAATTTTTGCTTTGCTATGCAATAAAATGTAAATATTTGCTAGAAAAATGTATGTACGTACATACGTATTGGGAAATAGTTGGAATAATTTAGATATATTTAAATTTGAAAACAATTTTAAAACTATATTATTAAAATGTTGTAGATGTCGTCGGATGGAAGGGGTAATAGCTTGCAAAAGTATGATGTAACTGTGGGAATGTAAGGAAAAACTGGGGCAAATATTTTCTAATTTATGTTCCCATATTCATATTTTAATCACTTGGTATAGATATTTGTAAAGAATTAACAATTTCTCATTAGAATATGTTTCTTTCCATATTCCATTCATTGGAAATCTACCACCAACATTGTTGTCCTTAAACTCTAATAGCCCCAGTTCAATAGATCTCTAAAAATAACCAAATAAGCCTCTTACAAAAAAAATCGATATTCTATATGCTATTGTACCCCTCAAACGAACCACACCACCCTTAACTATTTGTTGCCCATATCCACAATTTAAAATATATTTGATTTGCTTGACTTGTTTCCATCTACTGTGTAGGCAGAGTAACAAATCCTAAGCTCTTTATAGAATGTATTTGGCGTTTCATATTTTATTTATTTTTTTTCATGTTATCTATTCTGTTAGTATTCGAAGTATTGCCATACCGACCTTTGTCATTCATTAACCATGAAAATGGTCATGACAGTTTGACTTGAATTATGGAAAAAACAGTTTATTTTGAAATGTTACTTTTCCTCTGTTTTTGGACAAAAAATATTGGGAAGATTTTTGGATTGTGGTTAAACCTAAAATAATAATTGTGGTTTTAATTTGTAAAAAAAAGAAGTGGAGTTAGTTAAAATAAATATGAGGAACAAAGTATGTGTAGAAATTGAATAAAAAAATATTAACAAACCAGTAAGGAAAGTAGTAAAGTCGGACTGGGCCGACTATATGATAACCTTCACCACTTTGGGTATATTCTACATATGTATGCTAACAGTAGCGTCGCGTTTTTGTTACATATCTGTATCTGAATTGATTTCAGAGAAACTTGCCAAAGAATAATTTATATTACTTCAGTACGTTGTGTCAATCGGTCTAGCTATGGAACTTTTCACGAAGCTTAACAACATCAAGCTTAACAACATCAGTACCCTATAAAAAAATTCGTGCAAATCGAAAGATATATAGGAACTTTGGTGCACCAATATGGGAGCTTTGTCTAAATCGGAACCGATTTTCATGAAACTTAACATACATCATTCTAGACTTAATTCAGTAAGCTATGACAAATTTCGTGCAAATCGAATGATTTTCAGGGACTTTGGTGCACCAATTACCTAAAATCGGATGAATATGTTTATATGGGAGCTATATATAGATCTGAACCGATTATCACGAAACTTTGCACATATCATTCTAGCATCAATTCAGTACGCTTTGTCAAATTTCGTGCAAATCGAAGAATATATAGAGACTTTGGTTCACCATTTACATAAAATCGGACGATAATATATATGGGAGCTATATCTAAATCTGAACTGATTATCACGAAACTTTGCACACATCATTCTAGTGTCAATTGAGTACGCTAAGTCAAATTTCGTGCAAATCGAAAGATATATAAGCGCTTTGGTGCACCATTTTCGTTAAATCGGCCGAAAATATATATGGGAGCTATATCTAAATCTGGACCGTTTTTCAGGAAACTTGACACACATCATTCTAGACCTAATTAATTACGCTGTGCCGAATTCCGTGCAGATCGAAAGATATTTAGGCACCTTGGCGCACCATTTACCTTAAATAGGTCGAAAATATATATGGGAGCTATATGTAAATCTGGACCGATTTCCAGGAAACGTAACACACACCATTCTAGACATAATTCAGTACGATATGCCAAATTATGTGCAAATCGAAAGATATGTAGGGACATTGGTACACCATTTACCTTAAATCGTACGAAAATATATATGGGAGCTATATCTAAATCTGGACCGATTTCAAGGAAATTTAACACACACCATTCTAGACATAATTCATTACGCTATGCCAAATTTCGTGCAAATCGAAGGATATATAGAGACTTTGGCGCACCATTTACATAAAATCGGACGAAAATATATATGGGAGCTATATCTAAATCTGAACGGTTTTTCACGAAACTTAACACACATCATTCTAGGCTAAAGTCAGTACGCTGTGTCAAATTTCGTGCAAATCGAAATATATATAGGGACTTTGGTACACCAATCACATAAAATCGGACGAAACTATATATGGATGCTATATCTAAATCTGAACGGATTTTCACGAAACTTAACATACATCATTCTAGGCTTAATTCAGTACGCTATGACAAATTTCGTGCAAATCGAATGATTTTCAGGGACCAATTACCTAAAATCGGATGAAAATATATATGGGAGCTATATCTAAATCTGAAGCGATTTTCACGAAACTGTGCACATATTATTATACAGGCAGTTCAGTACGCTATGCCAAATTTCGTGCAAATCGAATGATATATAGGCTCTTTGGTGCACCAATTACCTTAAATCGGATGAAAATATATATGGGAGCTATATCTAAATCTGAACCGATTGTCACGAGACTTTGCACACATCATTCTAGTATTAATTCAGTACGCTATGTCAAATTTCGTGCAAATCGAAGGATATATAGAGACTTTGGTGCACCATTTACATAAAATCGGACGAAAATATATATGGGAGCTATATCTAAATCTAAACCGATTTTCATGAAACTTAGCACAAATTATATTAGACGCAATTCAGTACGCTATGACAAATTTCGTGCAAATCGAACTATATATAAGGACATTGATACACCATTTACATTAAATCGGACAAAGATATATATACGGACATGCATAAATCGAGTTAAAAGTGATTCTATTTATATTCTCTAAAGGAACCATGTGTCTATCTCGTTTCCTTTTGCCTGTTACAAACATATGCACAAAGACATAATACCCTGTACCACAGTGTGGTGAAGGATATAAGAATATTAACAATAAATCCAAACCATAAGAAAATATATTTTTTAATACACTCTTTAGATGAAAAATGGGAGTTTCAAAAAAAAAAAAAAAAAAATCTTTAAAAATCCGCGCCTTAGATGGGAGATGAAAAAAAAGCTATTTTCTTTAAAAATCCACGCCTTAGATGGGAGTCGCAAAAAAAAATTTTCTTTAGAAAATCCACGCCTTAGATGGGAGTTGCAAAAAAAATATTTTCTTTAGGAAATCCACGCCTTAGATGGGAGTTGCAAAAAATTATTTTCTTTAAAAATCCACGCCTTAGATGGGAGTTGATGTTTAAAAAATATTATGTTAAAAGTCAAAATTTTTATGAACAAAAACAATATTTTTTAATTTTTTTTTATTGAAAAATCCACAAACAATTCCGCTAAAAAATTTTCATAAAAATTCGCTACAAATCATATATTTAATTATTGTTTGCTCTTCTGCATAATTATATAATGAGCTTTAAATTTGTTGGCTAATTTATTTTGTAACAAAAAAAATCCATTAATTAATTATAAATAACAACATAAACTGTTTACATAATTGTGCAAATATTTATTTAATTATTCCGAAAAAGCGGAATGCGTTAGTTTTGCGTTATTGGACAACAATCAATTTCGTTGTTTAGATCAGGCCAAATGTTGATGATTGTTTAGATAATAAATCTGTGGCAAGGTCAAATTGGAAACAACATTTGCAGACTATTTATTCGAGTGAAAAAAATCTATCGTGATTATTTGTTTATTTCAAGTTTATGCTAATCATCGAAAATATTTACTTTCAATCGAGTATATAATGGATATATGTATGGTATGTAGTTGTGTGTATTTAGCGCACATCAAAATAATTGAAAACAAAAACGAAAATAGTGAAATTTATAAACAATGAATTTCGAGAATATGTGAAATCGAACAACTGCATAACATAGATATGTATAATGAATTAGTGAAAATAACCATAAATACAATAACTAAAATATTTGAAAATATTGATAGCTTATAAATGAATGCATAAATAAATGTGGGCGCAAATATTTGAAATAATATTTTTACCCAACAAATAAATATCTCATCATTCATTAATATACCACCCACCGGCAGTCTGTATAAATGTACCCCGATGACAAATTTCGAATGTAGCCCATCTTTTTTTTCTGCAATGTTTTTTTTTCATGACGCAAAAATAAAACGAAAATTCATTTAGTTGTGACTTCGCTGTCATTCTGATTTGCCCATTGCGTTGTCACGTTTCCTCACTTGAGACAAACTTCAAGTGATTTGCCGTTCAGTAATTATATTGAATCCTGGTCATAATTATTTAGCCTGATTAGAGATAATTATGGGCGCCATCAGCTAATGAGATAAATAATTGAATTGAACATAATAAACTAATTGAAATGTTGTTTAAAATTGCATACTTTTAGGCATCGTAAGTTGTAGTAGTGAAGAAGAAAATAATTTAAAAGGCTATATGTCATAAGTTTTGCTAAGAAATAACACAAGTTATATATATATATGGGCAATATTGCCAATTTTTTAACATAGCTGAAGCGGAGGTTCACCCCTTTATAACTCGGGAACTACTTAAGTATATGAAAAAAAGTGAATAGTTTTATGTTAATTGATCTGTCGTTGCAAACTGCTCATGATATCGAACTCCAAACTTTATTTTGGTGGAAGCTGTGTCTACTTTAATGTAAAAAAATGTGTAAAAACAGGTTGAGGCGAACCAGCTTTTTTATGTTCTCTATCGATTTGTGATTAAGCCACTCATTGCACGGTCTTCGTGTCAAAATAAAACTAGAAGCCAACAAAATGGGGACTACGCCCCTTATGTATCATTTTTCAAAATTTTCACTGCATCTACCTTTAAATGATTCTGACATTTTGAAGCTCGATTTTGAGTGTTTTTTTAATTTTACTTCTAGCTTTAATACACAAACAGGAATTTATAAAAATCGATTATAAGATTATTGTAGTCGCGAATCTGCGTAATTTGATATGTATTTTGTGTATGTTGTATGCACAGCTTCAGAGTAATACTCATCCGAAGGTGCGAATTTTGTGCGATCAAATTTCTAAAAAACCTATTTTTCGGGCCAATTTTTTAGATCTGTCAACTGAATGATATGGGTACCCGCGATCAATAAGGTTTTTTACGTTTCGGATGATATAAAATCTTCTTCGTGAAAATCCATCTACTAGAACGGCGGGAACTGGCCTTCCAAAAACACGAAATTTGGCAAAAAATGTTTTTGAAAATATCGCGGATTTATTTGCGTTTTCTGTGTATCATTTCCGCTTCAATAAATGACCTCATACAGATTTTGATCTTTTTCGAAAAGAGAACTTTAAAAACTTCAGCCGAAAGAGAGATGTACGCAATTTATCTCAAAAATAGATTTTGCTGGCACATCCATGGTTCTTAATGGACCACATTGAAATTGTATAGATCGATGTATTTTTTTAGGGTGCACACCGAAATCGGATGCGCGTTAATGGCATATGGAGTTTTCGGAAATTATTCGCGTTTTACGATTTTTTGGGTACTTCAATGTAACGTGCGGCACATCTTAGCCGTCAAATGAAATTTCGCAAAATATATATGGATTGGAAGATAAACTTCAGTACTTCCTAGAAACCGCATGCGCATCAATTGATTTTGAGAATTACGCGATTTACACGCAATTTAAAATGTATATTTCATAATATTATTTTATTTTAGGATTTATTCCTATTTATAGAATTCTAAGATTTATCGGAAGGGTCTTGATATAATCCGCAAGGCGTATACTTATACACAAAAAGTGATTATTATTATATATGTCAATTTTTCGGCGAAATTCGGGTAAAATAGAAGAATAACCCCAACATTTTTTTTCCTGAAATTTCTTGTATAAAATTAAAAAATAAATATGATGGCATAATTTCATCGAACCAAAAACAAATATTTTTCCTCAATATCTTGTTTTGTTGTCGGTGTAATTTACAAACCGCTACACGGACTTGTGTGATTTTGATATCATTTGATTCATCATGGTGTTTAGATTATGTAGATATTTTTAAATTATTTTTAGGTGTGTGTATGTCATTAATATAATGAAAATATTGACGTAATCCCCTATATTTTTATTATTTTTCTCATATTTCGCGAAGATGTGCAACATTTTCGCGATTATTATAATATATTCATAATCATTTTTTACGAAGGAAGTCATATATTAACGTTTTTGGTCAATATAATAAACGGCGTAATTTTAAGATTTTTCTTATGGCCAAAATTGAAACCTCGATAACTTTTGCGCGCATCAACCAAAAATTTGATCGCGAACGGTTTCGGAGTCAGAACATTTTTCTCTATATGTGTACCAAAAATCATTGATGTGCCACAAAAACAAAAAAGCTGATTTTTTGAAAATGGAATATTAAAAAATTGGCAATATTGCCCATATATATATATATATAAAAAAAAATAAAACCAGCGAGCAGAGCTGTATATTCGCCGGTGCCGACCATAAAGAAGGTTACCTATGAAAAAAAAAAAACCAGAGAGCAGACCACATGATACCTTACATAAATACCACATGACATTAAGTTTCTTTCCCATATTTGGGTACCCACGCACATCAATATAATTTGTACGAATTTAAAGTTCAACTATTTCCGCAGGATACAAAAGCAACACCTTCCCGAATTTTTAAATAAATGTCATAGAAAGACATATTTCTCACAAATGACCATACGACCCTTTAATTATTGACCGATCATCATTAAAACATGTGCCATAACTCCACTGTTATGCGTCTCTACTTTGGAGAGAATCAACATAGCATGTTTGTTGGTAACGCTGTTTGCCTACGATTTTAAGTAAATTATGCACCAAGGACCCAAACAGTGCACGATGGGCATAAAACGTACTGAAATTAGTATAAACTAACTTGTGACAAATTTCGATGAAATCGGTCTAGATATAGCTTCCATTAATTTCGTCCGATTTTAATTAAACTCCTCATTTTTGTCAGATTTACGCGAAATTTGCACAACGTAACAAATTGACTGTTGAATGACTTTTGTTGTTTTTTGTAGAAATGCAGACATAGCCCATATATTCGACAGACTTCATGTCAATTGAGTTTTAAACAATCAACGAGTGTCTTTATGAGATTGGCTTGAAAGTCGATTTACATAACTTTGTCTCATTTTTATACCCTTCACCACACTGTGGTACAGGGTATTATGTCTTTGTACATATGTTTGTAACAGGCAACAGGACACAAGTCCGATACGCATGGTTCCTTTTGAGAATATGCATACAATCACTTTCTAAGTCGAATTATGCATGTCCGTCCGTCTGTCTGTCCATGTTAAATTGTAAACAAAGTACAGGTCGCATTTATGATCCGAATTGGAAGAAATTTGGCATAGGTCACTTGTTTGGCCCAAGGACGAACCCTATTGAAATTCGGAAAAATCGGTTCAGATTTAGATATAGCTCCCATATATATTTTCGTCCGATTTAATGTAAACTGTCCCTATATATCTTTCGATTTGCAGGAAATTTGGTACAGCCTAATCATTTACTTCTAGAATGATGTATGCCAAGTTTCGTGAAAATCGGTCCAGATTTAGATATAGCTCCCATATATAGTTTCGTCCGATTTCATGTAAATGGTACTCCAAAGTCCCTATATATCTTTCGATTTGCATGAAATTTGACATATCGTACTGAATTAAGCCTAGGGTAATGTCTGAAAAGTTTCGTGAAAATCGGTCCAGATTTCTATATAGCTCCCATATATAGTTTCGTCCGATTTCAAGTAAATGGTGCACCAAAGTCCCTATATACTTTCGATTTGCACCAAATTTGGCATAACGTACTGAATTGAACCTATAATGATGTCTGCCAAGTTTCGTGAAAATCGATGCAGATTTAGATATGGCTCCCACATATAGTTTCGCCCGATTTCATGTAAATGGTGCCCCAAAGTCCCTATATATCTTTCAATTTGCATGAAATTTGGCATATCGTTTTGAACTAAGCCTAGAATTATGTCTGCCAAGTTTGTTGAAAATCGGTCCAGATTTCTATATAGCTCCCATATATAGTTTCGTCCGATTTCATGTAAATGGTGCACCGAAGTCGCTATATATCTTTGGATTTGCACGAAATTTGGCATATCGTACTGAATTAAGCCTAGAGTGATTTCTGCCAAGTTTCGTGAAAATCGGTAAATATTTAGATATAGCTCCTATATATAGTTTCGTCCGATTTCAAGTAAATGGTGCACCAAAGTCCCTATATATCTTTCGATTTGCACCAAATTTGTCCCTATATATCTTTAGATTTGCACGAAATTTGGCATATCGTACTAAATTAAGCCTAGAGTGATGTCTGCCAAGTTTCGTGAAAATCGGTCCTGATTTAGATATATTTATATCCCATATAAAGTTTCGTCCGATTTCATATAAATGGTGCACCAAAGTCCCTATATATCCTTCGATTTGCACGAACTTTGACATAACGTACTGCATTGAGCCTAGAGTGATGTCTGCTTTGTTTCGTAAAAATCGGTCGGTTTAGATATCACTCCCTTTTATTATAGATTGATTTTAAGTAATTGACGCACCATGGAACCAATAGG